>NW_026848470.1:0-69316 GCF_030435595.1 Desarmillaria tabescens
GTGGTACGGCCGCCATGACTGAAGGAAGTCGATGAGGAAATAAGGAAGTCGTAGTACTAATCCGGGACTGTCAGTGTGAGTGACTGTAAGAATGTGATAAGGACGAGCGACTTACCTACTCAGGTTCAAAGGTATGGTTGCAGTGTGGATAAAATACGTCGCTTTGAGGACAAGCTGGGTGTCGCAAGAAGAATAAGTTATAGCGGCCCATTATAAAGGGAAACCAAGTGGCTCCGGGTAGCGAGTTGGACAAAGGAAAGATCGACAAAGTGTCGATCAACTTGCCACAATTGGAACCCAAAATGCATGAATGGACCATTGAAGGAGCCATGTCAATGGCATCCCAGGAATTGCGCAAGAAAAAAGACCATCGAGATGATATTGTTATGTCCTAATTGCTATGTCCTCTAAGGACCTGGTCAACCGACGGAATTGAGGCTCGAATACCGTGCCGCGCTGGTACTAGCCGTACTGTAAGTTGTTATGGCTTTAGTTATCACCGTGACACGCTGACGGACCTTGATGAATTAAATAAGTCTTCATTGGACCAGAGAAGAAATAATACCATAAATCTCGCCAAACTTGATTGTTCAAGAAAGCAACGGTCATCCACCATATCACAACGGACAATAGTCCGGCGGACTGGTCTATGTATATGATGACCCGGGAGCGACCCGCCAGTCAGTGGTACCGCATCCCGCAGTGGAATGGAACATGCAAAGTTTTGTATCTAGGGAATGCAATGTCTGTTTTCAGTAAGACACTTAGAGTAAAACCGCTCTTGGAATTCGAGCAAGTCCTGAAAGAGCAAATGAACGAGCGGAAAGATTGGAAGACTAGCTCATTTCCCGTCACATCGGCCCGGAAGCCGAGCAGCGCTCTTCATCCTCCCATCATGTCGCTGAGGTTCTGACATTGAGAACTTGAGTACTCAGTACTCAGCACTCAGGCTTCATACTCCAGTAACTGTACGATATCGATATTATAATTAACTCAATCGATGACTCCATCGATGAAGGTATATGACACTTGTATAAACCAGGACACCAATTGAGTTGAGCGGTGAAGGTTCAGCCTGCAAAGTGCACCGCGATGAGACTTCTTCGACGTCTCCTCCAATGGTGTTTTTCATCTTTGTACGGACGATGTATTTTTCGAAGTTCGTCGCCCTTTGTCTACGAGCCCGAACTTCAACCCCCCTGGAATCAGCCAACTTACCCCGAACTGCAAATGTTAAGTATTGTGGCGCACATATTCCAGATTTCACGTAGTCCATCTCTTCTTGTATTGATAATCTTGTCTCGTCCCATGTCATTAGAAGAGAGATAGAATTCGCCCTTCAATCATGAACATCACCCACCGGGTTCTGGAAGTCCTCCTTTTCCTCGGTGTTACGATACTTCCATAACGTACAGCTTTGTATCCGATATTCCCCTTCGTGATCCATGGATTTTCAACCAGTCCTATGCTGTCCCTCACTAGGAATCGGTCATGTCATTCAATCTCATCGCTCGCAATCTATGTCGATCGTGTCACGGAAGACTTCTTACTGCACTATCACAAGGAACTAAGCTTTGATTTAGACAGGGATCAGCGATAACACTTATCTGATCACTCGGGAACACTCTTTAGGCAGTGTATCGCAGACTTGCAAACTTCGACAAGCTACAAATTTCGTCTCATTCCCAGGCCGGAACGTTCTAGGTGGATAATGTCTATGATTGTACTAGGTCGTGGCCATGGAAATGATGAGCCCACATAAAAACGCCCGCTGATGCAGCGTGGACCAGAATCTAAAATATTAGGAAGTGATGTCATCGCGAGCATTGCATTCACTACCGCCAATGATTTTGCTCCCTCAAAATTCTTCGGCGTGTAGAACGTGAAAAGTGTTCGATGACCTCCACTATCACGATCCACCGACAATACCGAAACTCAGAGGACATCTAGATTGACCAGATCAGGCTCAAGATCTGAGCCCTAAGCTATTGAAAAAGTCTTGGGATGTGAATAGGTCATAGAATCCTCTGAATATGATCACGTCAACAACAATGTCGATTTTTACAAAAACCGTGGACTGACCTACAAATTTTTGGCCGTCAAGGATTCAAAGTACGCCACAGAGTGAAGCACCAATTTCCATGGTACCGATGGCGCACATACGGCGGGTGGGTAGGTACGCCAAATACCCAGCGAAATGGCAGAGGGAATTCAGGCGATACAGTAATCGGTAACCACTTAGATAGACAAGAATCGAAATTGGAGTTCCTGATGGGATGACAACCCTAGGCCCTCTTTGTTGAACAATTTTTGATTGTCTTCGTGTAGAACGACGGTATAGATATAGAAATACACATCAAGTAAGTATACACAGTATACTAGTCAAAAACAACAGCCATAGGGGAAGAATCCCTCGCCCCTCGGCTTCGGTCTGACTGTTTCAATGCTGGACAACATTGGTACGGGCTATAAGGCACGCTTCGTCGAGCTACAATTGAATCAGTACGAAACAAGGCCGAGCCCGAGGGTTCCTTACCTTTTCTTCCCCTCGGCTCGGTTTTTGACCTCTGAACGAGTTTCGACTCTGTTTCGGGTGTCGGGGTAGGGGTATCGTCCATTGATAGGCACCGGGGGACTGTAACTGTGAGAAGATGATCAGGAACGAGTGTTTCCAAGCCAGATACAATGATGATGCTCACCGTACTCACCACGAGGACTTGGTGACGACGCGGAACCCCCCAATTCGTAGCCTGGTCCTGAAGTAATACTGGTTGCGGCAAGCATGTTGGCGAGAGCCTCCTCTTGCGTTACTTCGCATTCTTCGCGAGGACGGCCTCTCTGACGATATCGCGTCATCCTGATATTCGTCTTCGGCAACTCTTGCGTGTCGGTATCATCTGCAACAATGGTCAGTGATCGGGGATTGCACTTTCGACCGACGGGACGTACTCGACGCGCATGGAGGGCCTGGTGGCGTGAACCAGATAGGGCTTAATCGAGGTTCGTCAACGTTGACGACCTCAGGGGCTTGCAGAGGTTCGAAGCCAGTGACTGGGGCATAGCCCAGCTTTCGAGCGGATTCACATAAGGTACCGCGAATGCTCTGAGGCATACTGATGACCAGCAGCCAGAAATGTCCTCGAGGTTTAGAGTATGTGTTGGGACGTGAGAATGGGCTGGACAATCAGAGGACGGCGTGGTGTCACCGGAAGGAGGAAGGGGGTGATGGTAATGAAGAAAGGATTGGCTGTATATATATAGTACCCTGGTATATAGCCTTCTGCACGTGCCTTGATGGCTTGGTAGGTGCTTCCGTATTGGTTACTTGCGTTCTGGAACAAAGCAATTTTGTAAGAATGGAATCGCCAAAGTGTCCGGAGTACATACCACTAACCGATTGACCTTCCATCAAATTGCCGGTCACTATACAGTACATGCGTCATTCGGAACGGAAAATCCCACCGAAGTCAATCAGGCCTCAGCGCCTAGATATATATCCTACCATTGACGGTCCCGTCAAGGCAATAATTAGTCGAGACGTCCATAGTCTGGCCGCTCAGATATCCTCATCTATAGCGAGAGAAGAGTGATACATTCTTGCGGTCCCCGTCCTAAGATTGCTACGCATTCGACCTAGTAGTGACCGGAACAATCATACGTTCGAAGAGTGTAACCATCATAGAACGTCCTCAGAGCCGCTAAACCATGAACGGAAGGAAACCAGTCGGCCGCCAAACTCAATGCGAGGCTGTTGGGCTGGAGCCATGTTGCGGGATCTTAAGACAAGATACTGTATCAAAGTCAAGAAACAAGCGCGTACTTCGGCATGTTACTCATGTAAGTTTCTGGAACTTGACAAGTAGCGGCTGCTGATACAGCGTCGTGGTGTCACAATTGCAAACTTCCGAGTGTGTTAGATCGGACACAGACACTCAGCGAGAGAAACACGAGGAGCGTGGCGTGAAGAAGTGGTGAGGACGCCCAGCGTCTGCGGATAGGATCCGCACTCGGGCTCAATATCGTTCTCGGGCCATGTATTGCATCGACAGCGAAACCAGCACTGATAGACAAATGATGAGGAGAAAAAAGTGTATGGAAATGTGCACCAAGCCAAGAGATTCATCGAAGCATCTTAGCGCACAAAACAATGGTATGTCTGATACGCCACGTTTTCATGGTTCAATGGCCGCACCTACGTTGCGCACTGTAGGCAACGTCGACAGGCAGCAACGGCTGATCAATTAAGATAGTGAATAAAGATGGGATAGACCAGGAACAGAGAACACGCAGAATTGAGCAATAACAACATCCTCGTAGCGTCAGACACGAAAATGTGGTTGGCCTTTATCGTACGAATAGACACATGATCCTGCTACATGTGGTGTAAAGCTTTAGGAATAGGACAGGATAGCACTTTTCGGACATACCCGAAGAACTTCAGGCTGACCAACAGAATGGTCCGGGGCCAAGTTGACAACCGTGAGCTCCTGGACCCACAGTAGAGTCAAATGGGGGAAACAGGGTCGCTAGAGAAGAGACGGCATGTTATATACAACATCAAAAAATGGAATTTGAAATCGCGCGTATTCACACCGGCAATCTTCTCCGGCAATGTGAGGTCAACAGCAACCGAGCGCATACGCCAAGTTCGAATTGGACCCGCACTGCACAATAATTAAATGGATGAAACTCAGTATCATGTCATTTATTCATGGAAAAGATATTCCTCGTGAGGATATGCGTCTTCCGCGACAAATCTTCCTGGATCCCTTTGATGAAAGACCTAGATTGTTAGCTGAATGCGGGCTTGAGCGGATCTGAACGGATGAAGAAGTAAGAAAAAGGGTACTAGGAATTTGCGGTGAATTTGAAGGAAGGTTGTATGTAAGGATCGACAATGACTTTGTCCGACATCCGTGATGTTGAGCTTGGGGTAAATTCGACCCGTGAATCATGGCTTGGATTCACATATGGCATGCTTCCTGTGACTGTGGAAGTGGAGATGGTTACCGATTTGTGGTTGAGGAAGGAAGGAGGGAGACAATCAGGAGATAAGGACCCTATCCTAATACACTGCTATATCAGAAAATCATCATTGCGACTCGTTTTGATGTCGACATAGTCCTCGCCACTACCGGGTGGCGTACGATCAGAGAATCCAACTGTAAGATCCGGTGCATAATGAACACAGAACACAGGACCAGTGGGCAACGTACTTATTTGGGTGGAGAAACGTCGCTGGACGAACGGTATGCGGTGCCTTCAACTTGAAGCCAATAAACAGGTCGTACGATTTGGGTCTCCGGAGAGTGCGGAATACCTCGTCGACGCACTTTCGTTTTTGCACTGCCCAAACTTTGCATCAAGATGCTGCCGAGCAAGCACCTTCAGTGAGCGTTCTCAGTCTGCGTTGCATAGCCTCAGGGCACCCTTATCTTGATCACGAGTAACCGGCCGCCAACAGAACCGCCAACTAAAGTTTTGTTATCTAGAGTTAAGGTTCATGGCAGCGTGAAGACGGACGCAGATAATTTTCGGGTCCAAGGGTTTTCTTCCAACCGAGGCAGTGGGTTGAATCGACTGAGATAGAGACAACAGACTTTGTGTCTTATTGGAAACGATAAAGATGTGAAGATGATGTGCTTTGCAGAAGGAGTCTCGTTCTGTCTGTTTCGGCTAAGAGTTTTGGAAGAACAAGAGTTGAACATTGAGAGTCGCGAGTTCAGACCGGGAGGACATCACCCCAGCTACGTGGCTCTCTGCACTCCTGAGATCTGACGAACAGATCCGGACTCATCAGGATCTGTTCATCAGCAAATCCAGTCAGTGAATTAAACAAAGTCTCAGCCAGAGAAGAGCTATCCAAGTATAGACTGCGACGGTATCATACATTAGCGTCTAGTATCGTAAGCCGACGATGCGATTAGATGTTACTAGATCAAACACCAGGATGTCTGGTAGCAAGGGCCAGATACTGTCCACCAAAGTCCGTCGACAAGCCATCTTCAGCGAGATTGCATACGCGTTCAACATATGCACGCGTCTTTTCTTCTTTCTGAAGAACGGTTTCCATGTACGTGGCAGCACCCGACAAACGAGCAATACGACAACACGCTGCATGAATGCGAAGGTAAGAACGGTTGGGGAGCAGTAGGGCCTTTGGATCAGGCGTTGTAAAGGTAACAACGCGACTAGGAAGGCCTTCAAGCAGAAGCTCTTCACTAGATACGATCACATACGTGTCTTGCTGAGCATTTTAAGAGGATCTTGAGAATTATCACAATTATAAAGCTACAAGGCATACCGCAGATTGAAGCCAAATAGCCAAGCCATGGAAAAAGCCATGAAAGGTACGAGACAGCGTGAGCATATTTTCCAATCGATGAAACCCAATACTGAGCTCGTCCATGTCCACGAAGATGTGCCTCGCGTCCCAGACCGACGCTGACGATTCACGCTGATAGACAGATAGTGAGCTATACCTGGATACACTCGCAAGAATCGTACTCTCTCAGATGAGGCTCCAATATTATCTCCTGTATTCGAGTTGAAACCTTCTGGACAGATATGGGTGCACTTGAGATTATCTAGTACCCGACGGGAATTTTAGGCCGTGACTACTCGCACGTTCCTAATGACATACTCTGCATCATACTTGTTGTGATCGAGCATGCAGCGGTGGCCATCACGGAGAGGTACCTACACACCTATTCATTGAGCAATGTGAAAGCGTGAAAGCATGGTAGAATTACAGCCTTCGTCGCAGTAGAATAACTCAAAGACGGCTGTTCTTGAATGTATCGACAGAATTCCTGTTGTTCGTCAGCAGACAGACTAGATCTAGAGTCTAGACCGACCGACAAGCGAGCCACGAGGTGTTCAGAAGGAATCGGTTTATTGATATCTTGCGAACTGCCAAAAAAATTTAGTCTGACTGCGTTGAAATATCATTTAACGAATGACATAAATGGACGGATCAGACACTGGATACAGCCCTCACCCAAGGCCAGCAGAGAAGCATCGGTCCCGTCCATGTTTGTGACTGTGGCTACATGACCAGAATCGGACGAGATCTCTATAAGAGTGAATCCCAGTACGCGACCAGATAGGAGCGTGTCTAGGCGTTTCTCTCCAGGTCAGGGAAGCAGAGGGAAGCAGGTGTGCACAGGATTCGAGGCCAAGGCAGACATTGGATGCCTTGTGGATTTCAGGGAGAGCAGCAAAAGGAAATGGATTGACGGGGAGCGACTGAGTAACAAACTCGTTGGGTTGTGGATACGACAGTAGCACAAGTGTTCCAGAAACAACAAATGTTTGATCATAAAGTCTTCCAAGACTTCAAGTTGTCTGATTGAAGTTTGAATGGGCGGAGTTCAAAATTGCCAGGATCCGGCATTCCGGCAAAGTATTGTACATTATAAGAAAAGCCTCGTGGTTTTCCGTAAAAGATAACTGCATACCAGAATGATAGCAATGAGCACTTAAATATCGAATTTCAAGTATGAACAAGGTGCACACTACACAGCAGTGAGTTTTCACTTCTGAAAAAAAATTCGAACTCGTCGTTGCTTTGGTTCGGATACGGGGAATCGAACCCCGAGCTGCCGCGTGAGAGGCGGCAATGTTAGCCGTTACACCATATCCGACTCATTGTAATTTGACCAATTATTTTATTGTATTCAGCACTTACAACCCAAGTTCCTGCCCACCCCATTGATAACTAATCCTCAGCGGATCTTCAGCTAAAGACTCGTACTCAACACGATCTGTTCTCTTTCCGCCATTCCTCAACGCCAAAAATCCCATATGCTCCGCATGATGAGGTTTATGCATCCTCACACCTAAATGCTCTCTTAGAATCCTCAAAACATGTCCCAGATCGATGACCATATCCGTCCCCTTCAGCTCGCTCGGCTCCACCACAAGGACCGCATACGTCTGCGATAGCACTGATGCCTCCTCGTATATCGCCATCGACGTAAATGTTGTCGGCATCATCTCCACAACGAGAGTACCCCGGGCAGCCCACCGATGATGATGCATCGCTCCACCATGAGGACCGATGATAGCCATAACGTTCTCGTTGAAGTACGTGAAAAGCTCGGAGGCGGAGCCATACCGTGTCTCGTCAAACACGACAAGCTCTTCCCCCTTGCCTCGTTCTTCGAGAAGTTCCCGTATCGCATCAAGAAGAGCCGACTCATTGATAACCTTGCGACCGCCATTTTGAGCACGACTGTTGGATCGAGACATGTACATTATCTGTGTCGCCATGTATAAGCTTCCGCCATAAGATGCAGAACTAGACAAACCTTATTTCTCGTCGATGACACTCTCAAGACATTGATCCCAAATGTTTCAAGAGTCTTGAGGGACAACCAAGGGTGCACCAAAATCGCCCGGCAAGAAAAAATCATCCTTTCCGCATAAATATCGTCCGTGACACTATGCAAGACGTGTTCTTCGTCAAATCCTAGTCGTTCCCAGAGCTGCTGAACGAAGTCACTCCCACGGCGGCCTGTTATAACAAACGGGACTTCACTGCGAAGTGTGAGGTGTGCACCTTGCGTGACAATGTGCGTTATACGATCAAGATGATGTTGGAAAGAATACGAATCAGGCGAAAGGGCAACCATGGCATTGCGATAAATCGTCGTGGCGTTATTTTTCCAAATTACTTCGGCCGCATTGAAGGGTTGAAGTCGTTCCGACGAGACAAGCCCTCCCATACAGGCGTCGGCCGTCCAGCGGTCATATCCATCAACCGGATGTTTAAAAGAGACGCTATTAAACACCTGGAAGTAGGCTTAGCCCCGACGTTCCTCCAGTGTTCACTGTTATACACTCACGAAATTCTGGCCCGATTGTCCTTTATACACCACCCAACCGTTATCCTGTAATACTGCCCGTTCTTTGATACCCACCACCATGTATTTCCAGCGCTCCTCGTGCTCCTCGGTTGCAAAGTAAGGCTGGCGAATCTCGAAAGCAGGATACAATAGCTCTTCTGCGTAGACAACGTCCTTAGGTAGTCTTTTCATTACGCAAGGGGCGTAATGAGCGGGCATGCCAAACGTACAAGTGCTCAAGCTGAGCGGCGTCCATGCCGCACTTGGCAATGTCGAAGTATCGCTACTCGTTGTGGACAGACGAAGGTAATCCGATATGCCATACGACCTTTGTTTCGGTGCTGAGGCCACCATGGAACGCTGACTGTAAACAGGCAGATTCCGAAAGTTGATGTACGCGATTCCAGATATGATGAGGAGGTTCGCGCAAACCAGAAGCACGACGGACATCCGCCGTACTGCGAAAAAAATCCACCGTGCTTCTGGCTGAACGCCTAACGGCGGGAGGAAGGTAGGGGACATTGACGTGGAAGTCCAAGTATCGCGGGTGATTGTAAAGGAGTGATCGTTGAGTATTTGGCGTGGGCAGTACTGACATCATCATCGTCATCATCGTCCCACCAGACAAGGGCGCAACGAAGTCGCAGAGAATGAGTGAAATATCTTTACATGCATCAATACTTGCCTCCGGGAAGCAATGACGATGGATGCTCAAGGCAAGTTGCTATATGGCCCACCACACAACCCCACTCTCCCTGCTCGTGAAGAAAATTTGGAAACTGAATCAGCACTGCCGCTGACTGTTGTTGGCGATGGCTCCTGGGTTATTGCAGAAGAGGAAATGATGCCAAGAGAACTGGGATTCAGACCTTAGACTTGAGCTTGGTGCGTTAAGATAATGGTTACGAGCATTTCTACTAATCAAATACTTTCCAGCAGTGAGATAACGACGCCGGATGTCGAGATAAATGGGATACTCACCTTGAAACTTCAACACATTATCATACACCATCGTGATGTAGGTCAAACATCATGATCGATAGCAGCATTCGCCTCTCCTTTGAACCGTCCTTCAGGTTTCGAAGCAAAATCCGTCTCATAATATCCAAGCGCTGTCAGGTCTCGGCACCGCAAGGAACTGGCAACTCTTCGGTAACTCGGACTAAGGAGCCAAATGCAACGGATAGCGACATTGTGAATAGTCCTGCAAATATCCCCAGCTCAGATTGATGTGGCCGAGAGCAGCAGCAGCATATTGAGGGATGGTTGGCGATGACGTATATCGATGATGTGGCAGGGAAAGACACGGGCACGTGATATCATGGCACGGTCTGACTCTCAGGAGGATGGTAATAGCAGGTGATACGCATGGCATAGGGAAATTGACTCTAAATATTTATTCGACATTACATATGTTGGATGCATATCAATGGCGATAGCAGTAGTATACCGAGAACATGGAATGTATAATATTTTATGAGAAGACATTGGAATTGAAATTAAGATGACGATGGCCGTCGACTTTCAGATCCACTTGCTGAAGAAGAGTTTGGAACGTCATCCGCGGTAGAATTCGTTGCAGATGAACCCAGACCAAGGGTAGCGGCTGTGGCCATGCGAGGGTGTGACTCTCGCCTGGAAAAGAGGTATCGAGGTCCAGTTGCATTTAAAACCGAATTTGAGGCGGATTGGTTCGGAAAATTGAAGGCAGAATTCGATGGGACGGTCCATTGTGCGCCTGGGTGGGAGAACGAGAGATTGCCAGTATTTCCAGAACTAGTGGGGCGAACTGTGGAAGATGGGCCTGCACCCCACCGAGGAGCTGGAATGGAAGGGGTAGAATGATGCGATTCTGGCAAATTAAATATGAAGGTTCTAGGACCGGGCACCAGCACGTTACCCATGTTAGATGACGTTGGCCCAACCGGACCTGTCGGACGAGCTAAAGCGGTGGAATAGTTGGATCGTGTTTCGGACCTAGAAAAGGTGAACGTTCCGGAGATGGTCTGACCAGAAGTCGGCCTATTGAGCCCCATGACAGACGCTGGAGCGAATGAACGGGCTGGGCCGGTGTGGGTTGGATGTGGAGGAGGAATGAGCTGCGTTTCCGGCCTGAAAAGCGGGGCACTTCTTGGATATGCAGAGTTCGTAGCAACATACAGGGGAACGAGAGAGTTCGAAGTCACTTCGGATAAAACGAGGTCGGGGTCCGGATGATCTAAGAACACAGGGGTGTCGATTTCCTGAGGATCAGATCCCTCCTCCTCCTCATTCCCCGGATGGGATGACGCGCCATCGGCCTCCAGCTCCTGGACTCTGGCCCTCAATAATTCATTCTCCCTTTCCAAAGATTCATTGCGTTGTATGATATCCGACCGGTCGTGAGGGTCATCCGTAGCGAAGTAGATGCTCCTGATGGGATCCAGGACAAATGGATGGAACTGTGCCGGTAAATATCGAACCTAAATCAACATTATGGTCAGATAATTAGCAGTGGCGATTTATTGCATAAAAGCACGAACATCAGGAATGGCTGAAGAAGTAATGAGCTCAACAGCGCTGCGTCTTTAAGAGAATGATGGATACATACCGATAGGAAACCGTTTTCGACAACACGGGCAAGAAGTATGGAACCCATCAGTAGCCCGTGCAGTGGCTCTCATTAGACATTCAGAGCAGAAGACATGTCCTGAGAATCAATATCATGAATGACCTAGACACGGATAGCTGCCTGGCACTTACCACAAGGAGTGGTGACGGGATTCCTGAGATCACTGAGGCATATAGCGCATTGAGGAGCCATGATGTGGTAGAAAGATGAGAGACTGTAGAGGCCGGTTGAGCCTTATATGAAGCGGGCACTGAAAGTGGCACAAGGGATTGCATCAGGAACTTTATTCTTGTCCCTTGTCTTCTCGAAGGTTACGCACAGCAAGGCTCCGAGTCAAGACAAAGGCGACCAGAACAGCCTACACATATTAGTATGGAATTATGAAACTGGACAAAGGAAGAAGCTCACGGTTGTCATCAAGAGCACCAAGCGCACCCCTTCTAATTGGTCTACATCAGAACAAAGTAAACCAAGGCTTCCATGACTTGGACATTTGAGATTGCCTCATTTCAGACGAACTTGCTTTGTCTAAGGAAAGAAGGACGACCATCGGCTACCAAGGTACGTCGTGTAAAGACATGTGTTGAACGGTCGATCTTATAAAATCATAACAATAATCGCTTCCTAAATAAGCAGGTTGATTTCGGCACAACGGACTGGCTATTGTAACGACGTACGTATTTACAGTGCCTTCTTTTGGACAACTACTTATTTAAAAAAACTGACAAACGCAGGACAGAATAGGGTCGTTTGGCGCAGAGAACAGCCACTTGTGGCGGAAATTATCCGCTCATAGCTTCGAGCCTCGACACATCTGTCGTCACAGCAAGCGCAGTAGTTGGATTCGGGGTAGAAAGGGTTGAGGGTGGCAAGGGAATCAAAGGCGCATCAGTCCCACCCAACGTAAGATCTTGCAATAATCCTGCAGTCTCGGATGCATTTGTTCCGTCGGAGACAGGCTGAGAGAGTCGTTGAGAGTCGGTACTATTGCTGATGGTGTGTGGAATGAAATTGAAATTAAAATCTCGAGGTAATCTGTCCAGACGAAGCCCATGAGCCAAAACCGACAACATAACGATAAAAACGCGAACCCTATGGACATTCCCAGAGTCCTGTGAGACCATCCACTCTGGTCATCTTTCTCCAGGGCGTCTGTGACCATGCCAAACAACCTTTTCAACTCATCAAGCTTTTTCTATGTGGATATCAGTCATGCAGTTTCCCTCAACAAGAAGAGACATACCTCTTGTTTCTTTACCCTTGAACCACAAATAGAAGCTTGCGCTTTCGCAATCGTACAATCAGCAGAAAGGCGTCGATTTTCATCTAAGCAAACTTGCTTCGATCTCTCCGCCTCAGAGCACTTTTCCTGCAATTGGTCACGCTCGGACTCGAGATTTGCATTCCTCTGCTTCAAGTCGAGAATTTTTTTCTCCAAGTTCTCGATGCGGCCGACAAGCTGCAGTTTCTCGGAGTCGTCCGAAGTTATGAACACCTTCCTCAGGGGATCGACGACGAACGGATGGAACTTCTCCGGCAGGTATCGAAGCTACAAATCAGTGTTAGAGATGAACGACGACATGCTTCGCAGGATACGCTGACATTAGGGATGGCTGTAGGCGAAGTGAGAAAATGAACGTCATCCTGGAAGTGATAAGCGAAGACGAACCAATAGGAAATTTCTCCCGACAAAAAGGACACGTAGCCTTGAATCCATCATCAGCGCTATCATTCTTCCCTGCAATAAACTTGTTCAGACATTCAGAGCAAAAAACGTGTCCTGGGAAACAAAATCGTTAAGGACACTAAAGCGTAGAATAGCTCGTGAAGTACTAACCACATGGAATGCAGACGGGATTTGTAAAACCACAGAGACATATAACACACTGGGGACCCATAACGGTGACGGTGAACAAGAAGCTAAAGGAACACAGTTGCAGGATCTTATAGCGCTCGAATAGTGGCACTAGATGAAGGTATTGCCATATGCTTACTGGAGGCAGCAGGTGTCTTTGTTTCTTTCTTTTTAGGCCATTGTATGGGGCCACCACAGCAACATTGGATGTCTGCATCGCCATTGTTACCGTCTAAAGAGGAACAATGCAAGGACACGTACTGATCTCCTTTGTTTCACGCGTACGGGTGTCGATAATGGCTGAAAAGACTAGCCAGCGGACGCCTTTATCCTACCGAGGTGGGTCCCAGGTAACCATTCTGCGGAGTCTGAATAATGTATTGTCGATTGCACGCGCGAAGAGCTAGATGCCCACATCCCTGCAAGTTGAACGTAACCCTCGCGGTAAGACAAGACCCCGAATTTCAAAAGTTAAGCATCCCTGGGGTTGTTAGCTCATCAATCGTATCAACCGAGAAGGCTGATGCCCGACGTGATTGGCATATAATTATAGTCCTGTAATCGTCAAAGCAACCTACAAGTCTGGTTATACTGTAGCTGCACGTAGGGAGGAAACCGTCACGGATCACAGTCCACCGGTTTCGTTTCCTATTTCCTCCTCCATCACGCATCACGGTGGGGTGGTTTCACAGTTTAGGCCGTGACGATGTATTAAATCGAATAAAATCAAGGAAAATTTCTACGACATTCTGCGGTCATCTACAATCTCTTCATCCATCAACATCCTCGAAGAACCATGACCTAAACAGTCTAATTTTCTGTATCATCCCACCATGAATGGTTTTCTTATTATTGAAACCGTCACGCATCATGTAGCACCGGTTTCACAATGTTGGAAAATCGGTAACGTCACGGTCTATTTGGGGTTTCCTCCCTACGTGCAGCTACAGTAGAGTGTGTCAGGTATAGTACAATCAAAAGAGAATCATGTACCTAGTATAGGCCGAGGGCCACTGATTCTGTGTGTGGATTACTACTGTTGTATGAGTACGAAACATCCATTCCCATGTGCAAGTAAAATTTGTAACCCGGATGCCGGTTACATCGGCTATTCCCGATGTGACATAGATACGAGGGATTGCCATGTCACGTCTCTTTAGTTTACCACCACCATCTGTACCGTCGTCTCACGAATACCGAGCTGGTTCCTTGCACATCTGTGTGAACGAGTTCTTCAGTGTAGCTCCGTGGCTACGAGCTTCCACTTTTTTTTGCAACAATCCAACTTGCTCTCTTCTTTCGCTTTCGTTCCCACACTGGACCCTGCCACGTCATCACGCCGTTTCACGCGCCGTACCGCGCAGCAGTACCACCTACCCATCTTTGAAGCCTTGGACGATCCAGATTTACATCAACAACCCGACAAACACGCTACAGACCCTCGTCTATCTCCCGTTCCCAACCGTTCATCGTCACCATTGACTGAACTTGATTCTTCTTGCTCGCCTAGCCCTCAACCAATGTCTTCGAAATTAGATCTCCCTACCCTCGCCAATGTCACCTCGATTGCTGCACTCACATGGCTGACTCGCTGCGCAGACTCCTTTGAGGCCTGGTCTGCTCTCAATGCCGATAAGAAGATCAAACCCGAGACGCAAATACTAGTTGCTGGATTGAAGATGGAACATGCTGAGGCCGCTGCTTGGTGGAATGAGAACCGGGAGTCGTTAAAGAAGCTGGCATCATGGGATGAGTTTGTCGCAAAGGTGAAGGATCGTTTTGTCCCCTCCAACTGGCGTTTGGACGCACTTGCTGCCTTCTACTCGGTAAAGCATGCACCTGGGACGGACTTCCAGTCTTTTGTGTCAGACCTCCAAACTGCACGGAATGCCCTCGCGTCTGCTGGCACTGGCTACACCATCACCGACTCTTCTGTCAAAAATCATCTGTTATTCTTCGCGCATCCCATTTTATCCCTTCGCGTCCGTAGTACTACGGGTTTTGCGTCAGTCTACGGAACCATGAAGCTTGATGCCTTGGTCAATCTGATGTCTACGACTTGGGCGAGCCTAATTGCAGAAAACGTCGTTCGAATCAAGAATGTTCAGACTAGTGACCAATCCCAAGCCATTCCGACTGCCCACATCACTTCTACCCATTCCACAGCATCTACGGCCGTGTCAAACGGCTCACGTTACCCTTTTCCGGATCTTTCCTATGCCGAGAAAGAGGCTCTTCGGGCTTCTGGAGGTTGTTTCCATTGCAGAAAGACCCCATCTTCGCCGAACTGGACGCAGCACAGCGCACGTAACTGCCCTGGAGATTCAGCTGCCGGTGTCGCTCCACGAGCCACCCGCCCTCTACTCCCTCACCAACAAGTAGCTGGAATTACTTTTGGGGATGCCAAGATCCCGGAAACGCCAGGCTCCTTTGTATTAGATGGACCCGACTCTTCGGACTCGGACTACGACACCGACCATGACTTTGACTAAAGATTTCCCTCACTACCCGTTGTCTTTCGCATCGCTTTCGTACTCGCTTTTCTTTGATTGCTATCGTCTTCAGCCATGTTGCAATATTTTGGTCACTTCTGTCCTTATGTTCGCACCCGTGAAAGATAATACTTTCCTTGTTCGTTTCGTCCGTGACAATGGTCTTCATGTTCCAGCGTTCCTTTTTCTTTATGTTTCTTTCTACTTGGACTAGTACGTTTGTTTTTTTTTAGAGTGGGGAGGAGTGTAACCCGGATGCCGGTTACATCGGCTATTCCCGATGTGACATAGATACGAGGGATTGCCATGTCACGTCTCTTTAGTTTACCACCACCATCTGTACCGTCGTCTCACGAATACCGAGCTGGTTCCTTGCACATCTGTGTGAACGAGTTCTTCAGTGTAGCTCCGTGGCTACGAGCTTCCAAAATTTTCTCCAATACATATATGAACATGGAGGGATGGCCTGACTGTTCGAGTCCTATACGCCAAGTTCCTTGCCTCCCCATTGATAACTTATCCTCAGCGGATCCTCGGCTAAATGTGAATCGTCGTCGTCGTCGTCGTCTGGATCTTCTTCGAACAAATGATGTGGTCTCTGCATCGGTATGCCCAGATGTCGACGCAGAAGCGAAACAACGTGCTCCGGATCGATGATCATGTTCGTACCTCCCTGGCTACTAGGCTCGACTACCAATGCAGCATATGTCTGCGAGAGTACTGATGCTTCTTCGTATATGGCCATCGACGTGTAGCTGGTAGGCATCATCTCGATTACCAACGTTCCTCTCGCAGCCCAGCGGTGGTGGTACATCGCTCCACCGTGAGGGCCAATTACCGCCATAACATTCTCGTTGCACCATTTGAAGAAGTTCGGAACGTCATCGAGCATGCCTTCCGAAAAGATGACAACTTCTTCGCCTTTCCCTCGTTCTGCGAGATGGGCTTCGATGGCATTGAGAAGTTCTGGCTCGTTGAGGACTCTCCGTCCTGCATTCCGCGTGTGAATATGACGGTCGGATCGTGACATATACAAAATCTACTTCATGGATGAGACCAAATTCAAGGACCAATGAAGCCACGCACCTTGTTCCGCGTAGCAGACGGCTTCATATAATCTATTCCGAATGCCTCTAACGTTTTCAATGACAGCCATGGATGCACCAACACCGTTCGACACGAAAAAATCATTCTTTCGGCGAGGATATCCTTTCTGGTTCGATAGAGAACGTGTTCATCGTCAAAACCAAGTCCTTTCCATAGCTGCTTGACGAAACCGTTTCCCTGTCGACCGGTGATAACGTATGGAGTCTCACGACCGTAGCTGAGATGGGAGCCTTGAGCAATGATGTGCGTTATACGATCAAGATGATGCTGGAATGCATAGGATTCGGGTGAAAGTGCAACCAGGGCAGTGTTGTAGATACGCGGAGGGTTGGGTCGAGCCAGGACTTCGCTCACATCAAATGGCTGGATGCCTTCGGATGAGCCTAGCTTGGCCATACATGCGTCGTCAGACCAGCGGTCGTACAATTTTGGAGATAGATATGTGACATTTTCAAAGACCTAATCACGCTATGCTCAGAATGCTGTCACAATTGAAAGAAAATTACAGTACGCACAAAATTCTGCCCAGACTGACCCTTATACACAAGCCAATTATTGGCTTGCAATACTCCACGATCGTTAATGCTTGCCACAGCCCTACGCCACTGTGCACGATGGTCCAACGTCGCGAAATAGGGCTGTCGTATTTCGAATGCGGGATATATCAGTTCTTCCGCGTATAACACCTGTTTCGGCAACCTTTGTGCTACACAAGGTGCGTAGTAAAGAGGCAGGCCAAAAGTGCAGTTGCTCAAGCTGAATGGGGTCCATGGCGTGCTTGGTCTTGACCAGGTGTCATTACGACTCGACAGCTGAATGTATTCGGCGAGATTGTGAGATTCCTGGCCTGCAGTATACACATATTTTGGAGCTAGCTTAGTCTGGTTGGGAATGAGCAAATCATGAAAGGTGATGTAAACTGTTACGGACAGCATTAAAAGGAGCATGAATGCTGTTCGCCGTATGGCACGAAAGGCCATTTTGCGACCGCAAGCAGAGCGGAGGACCATGAGCGCGTTGCGCTGCTGCGCGCAGCCAATTCTTTCCCACGGCCACCACTTCAATACCGGCCCTAATTAGACGCTGCCCCGTACGTAAATCAGTACTTAACATCGTTCATCACTCGAAATACTTACTATCCTGAAGTTAAGTGCTATGAAGACTCTAATCACACAGGTCATCTTTTCAGAAATTTGTTCTCGGAAAAATATACGGTACAGGTTTCTTATGCGCTATTACAATGAGCTACAGCAGTCCCAATCTCCCAACGATAATTGTACATAAAGTTTTCCATGCTATGACCCGAACCCGGAGTAGTCTGGGCCACTATTAGACCCAGAGATATCTGAACCAGGACCAGAATATCCGAAATCAGTAGAATCATCAGATTGTGTCTCATCGTCGTCGGTATTAGAATTAGCGTGATGGCCATTGCTGCATGACTTCTTGGCTTTGTCGTACGCCTCCTGATAGTTTTTATCGTAGTCCTCTTTTGAAGAACACGTTCCTTCAATGTACATTCGCCTGAGGAATGTTTAGCCTTCTACAATGAGAAGCCCGGGCGAAACGATGACATACGTGGAAATGTCCCTCTTACTCCCGGTCGACCCTTTCCTACAATCGATCATTGCTTGCTGCGTTCCATCGGTTTGAGCCGTTGGTTTGCAATTCATGGACCCCATCGGGTCATTGGGGAATCTTTTAATGAAGCCATGAGATGATACTTGAGCTAGAAGGAAACGACAACGCACGTTGACCAATCTCGTGGAACAGCAACGGCCAGTGACACTGAAGACAAAAGCAATAAGATATTTGGATGCATAGAAAATCGCTAGAGATGTGAAAAATCGTTTGTGAGCAGAAGGACCAGCCCGTGCCACGGGAACGAGTTGAATTACTCTGCCATATATAGACCCAAATCCAGTGCATCGCCAGAACGAAGAGGATCTGCACGCTGTGTCGAGCATTCGTCATCATAGCTGATAGACGGAAAGACACATCCAGATCTCTGTTACCAAAGAAACAGACTACAACCATTAGCGAGACGCAACCGCTTAAAAAGGCAAGATACTGAAAGAACTGGGCCAGAGTCGATTGCGATCCTGAGAACACTCTGAAGAGGTCCAAACCACAAAGACAATAGTATTCTTTCGATGGTTAAGAATCTTGAAGGTAAGCAGCCAGCCGATGCCAGTTATCCGAGAGGGAATTAAAGGACGAGCAAAGAGCAGTCGCCCTTCATAATAAAGCCCATGAACATCGGACGTACCCGTTAGAGGGTTTACAAAAAATCGAGGCTATGTGCATATTGACCGCGTTGTCGAATTCGAAGATGGTGGGATGTAAAGTTATTAATTAATAGATCCATTGATAGTCTGCTGCATACAAGCTGCATATAAAATTACACGCCCTGTCGGGTTGCGAGACCGCCCGAGTTCCCTTGACCCGGAAATTGATCGCCCAACAGGGTCATCCACTGATTACCAATTGTAGGTAAACATTCCATGGAGAGTAAACGAGGCATAGAGGATCATGGCGAATGTCCCTCGTCCTGGGTTACTGATGGCTGACGGTACTGATAGGGATGATAATTTCTGTTCCGTCGGGCTGGGTCGGAAAAAAACGGATCGGTATATGATGAGGTACGCGGGAATGAAGACAGACGTACCTTGACTGCTTCTCCTCTCAGAGCTAGCGTTTGAAGCAGAATCCCCTAGGGATGGATGAGCTTCTGGCTCCAGAACGTTGCCCGTTAGCGCCCGTGTACCTGCAAAGAAACAATCAATCAGTGACGACCTGGCCAACAACGAAAGTTATTCAGCCTTACCATACTGTGGCTTGAACGTACTCGTGAAGGAACGAACCGAGGATGAGTTCTCCTGCACGTTATTCGATTCAGAGTCGATGCTAATAGCCGCAAACGAATTTGCGAGCGACTCCTCCTCCATCACTTCGGGCTCTTCTCGAGTACGCTCCTTCTCACGGCGCTGCAGCCGCCTGATCTTCATCAACGTGAGGTGAGTATCTGTAACCATAACATCAGAAGACTGCCGCTATATACAGTCGATGGACGGAGCATACCTGACACATTTTGTCGTGAAGAGTCCGGCGATTTGTACCATATAGGATCTAAGGGCACATTGTCGAGACTGGGAGATTCGAATTCGTCCGAGAGAGCAGGGTAGATCACCTCATCAGGTTGTGTGCCCGTTTGTGTAGCAAGGAAGAGTGTAGTGCGCCAATTTCGAGGCATCCTAACAGTAGCAAGTCAATGATGCCTTCTGAGGAAGAGTGTTAAACGCATAATCAGTCAACAATGCAATGATTTATAGGTACTAATGACTTCCCACGAATGCGGTGGTATTAGATACACCTAAATGGTAATTAGGTGCATGAAGGTAACCTGGCATATTGTCTCTTGACGCCACCGGGAAGTAGACGTAATGATATACAAACCAGACTGACATATCGCCGGGTTGCGCATCAAACAGACAAACCAGGTAAACTTGGTGGGAAACCGGATGCCCTTACAAAGGTGGCTTGACAGGCAGAAATTGATGCAGAGCATGAGACATCCCCGTTGTGCAATTAGCACTCTAAGAGGCTCAACTTCAATTCAACTTTCTAAGACCTATGTCATTGATGTGGTCTCAGAACTTCACTTGATTGACAAGGTGCTCACCTCTCTGATATTATTGAAGTTGCAGTTCTTGGACTAAGCTCCGACTGGTCCTGCTGACGAACCGAAAACGTCCATGACTATCGATCATAAATTAAGAACCCGATTCTCGTTGAACGCGAACACCTTCGAAGACCGGAACCACCCCAATTATTCCGCAGCCAGGGCTTCCGGATAAGTGTTGTCACTAGTTCCGGTCTGCCGACGTTCCCATCATTGTGGAACATGCTCAGCCAAGAGAAATGAACTTTATGCGCGCGCACATAGAGTTTTTATCTAGGGGATCTCCGGTACCTTGTATCGACGCAAGTTTGTCATCGAGAGATTCGAAGGTAAGGATACTGGCAAAAAAGGAAAAGAAGCATACCGCCATGGTACACGGTTGGGGTCATTGTCGCGCTCAGGACAAATATTGATGCCGCTTCCGCACTGACGATCATCCAGGGAAGTATTAATGGGGCGTTAGACATAAAAGTAACATGATTACCCAGAACAGTAAACCTGGCAACGTGTTCGAGCGCTCATATGATGTGATGTTCAAGGTACTGGCTAGCGGAGAACGTGTGTGGCATCAGGACCGCGTTGTGAACACCAAGAGGAGTGCGACAGGATAGGACTTAAGCGTGCAGACCGAGAGAACCAAAGATAGTAGTCACGAGCCAGTATTGACCCTTGCAGTGCATTGTCCTTGTCCGAGTCGTGCGGCCGAGTTGGTTATAGTTATGCATGAACAACATAATTGTGTCAGGAATCGTGTGGGGGGCAGGGCAATCCAGAGACAGGTGACTGCTGGTATGCAAAGGAAGTACGAGATATCGATAGAACGTTGTCCAGGTGCTCAGTACAGTGGTACCCGTATAGTGGGAAGCGATACCATCGTGGGCTTTTGGATCCACACTGCGTCCTTATATAGTGGTTGCCAAGGGATGGTGGTACGCACGAGGCGGTCCTAAGAATGGAAGCATGGAAAACATTGTTTGATAAATCCGATAGTCACAGAAGTCGGCAAAACAACGGGAGAAGGATGCAGAGGCCGTGTTGAGGCCATGCCGTCGTGGGAAGAAAAGTTGATCGATTTCTTCATTTGGACAATTTGTGACGCCGAACACAAAGAGGTATTCGGATTGGTGACCAGCTTCGCACATTCAGTATTCAACTTATTCAACCTCAGAGGACCTCAAGAATTAACCAGTAGAATGATGGTAGCCGCTTGCTGCACTTAAACTGCTATCTTACTACAACGACTCAACGACATGAGATGGAAAAGAATTGGAATTTGAAATTCAAATAAGTATCAAGTTGGAGTTACTACGGGAGAGTTCGAATGTACCAATAGCAAATCATAATAATATAAATAATTGCGGGATAAACGGAAACATTACACCTCCATTGCCAACTATTTGTTCGATGAATGATACTACCATAGCAATGCATGAGGACAACAATAAAGAGTTACAGAGCAGAAGAATAGCAGTGATTTGAAAAGTCATGATAGGTCAATATTGATAGCTGCGGCCGGGTTTAGGCAGCTCATAAGCATAGGGCGGGAACATTTGATGGGCTAAGGGCAATATACTAATTAGTACGGCCGTAAGAAGAATAGCAACCCCACTCACGAACTGGGCGCGAGCTCGATGACGGGAAGGGAGGCCTCACTGAATGACTCTGCCGCTGTTGGGCATGGACCGGGGAAGAAAATGCGCGTGGAGCTATAATTGCACGCGTTAAGCATGAGAACAAAAAAAAAAGAGAAAGAAAAGCGTACTGTACAGCGCATCTGGAGCATTATTTGCGGAGAACGTGTAGCAGGGGCTACCATATAGATCCGGCGAGGTGTCCATCGCCGTGTCATCTGAGTCCTCGTCGCTGCTACTCCCCTGCACCGGGACAGTCCGTGTACGGCGATCCCGGTACCGAGCTTGACGGATGGAAATCACGTCCAGACGTGTGTCTGTTGAGTCAAGGTGAGCGTAGGGTGTAGCGAGGGGACGAGTAACTTTACTGGAACGCGTGGGTTTGTAGCGGGGGGGAATAAACCAAAGTGGGCCTAGACTCTGGGCTCCCTTGGAGCTCGTCGCGAGTGTGTCGAAATTATTCAGATCAAGGTCGTCGCTGAGTGGGGGGAGTTCATAATAAGGCATATCGAGACACGGATGAAGCTGAGGGCGAGACAAGTTGGTGGAAAAATTTAAGGAGGTGGGTTGAAGAAATCCAAGGCGCGTTGTGTCGGAGTTTTGATTTCGTTATCTTTGTGGTTTCCAAACCGAGCACGAATAAGGTTCGGAAAAAACATACCGTAATCCTTGTCTGTCTATTTGTGTCCCTTGATAATTCTTACATAGACATCCGTTTAATGAAGAGATCCTCCTGGTTAATTTGATACTGGCAGGCAGAACCTGTCTGGTTCCTATTGAATGGAATGATGCATAAAATTATTTCCCAAGGTCGAGCAGAAATAGCAGGAAAGTATACCAACATAAAATGTCCGTATGTCTGATTTCCCACGAAAGAGCGACGATCCTTGCATCCATGCTAACCAAGGAGGGTTAGTTGGACCCAAAGACAACATGAATGACATGCGTGTTGTATAGTCAGAGCAACAGTTCTTGATGACCCATTGATCCTAGACCTAATATCCCAATGCGGACCCGTCTCATCCCATGGTCTGTCTCTGATTGTCCAGCGCGCCACCAGAGCTTCTAGCCTAACCTACAGCATCCGGTAGACGATCCGTGAGGGAAACCACTTAGGACGTGAGAATGACGATGACTAACAGCAGAACCTTGGAACGGATTCCCTGCGGAATGGGAGGTTTAGGAACGAGTGACACGAGTATCCTAGTCTAGGTGGTCCGTGACAGCGCAGCCGAGGTCAAGACTATGATAGGATAAATTTCTGATACCCGGGATAGGTTAGCGAGACAGATTTTTGGTTATTACCAGCAACATACCTTGAGTACTGTCATCGAAGAGTCTGGCGTCCTTACGGGCCTTTGGATCCGACTAATAGTCCCGCTAATATTCTAAGCTTGATGTCACCAAGCCCACGCATATGCGGCGAGGTCCGTGCGCCAAAATGACGTTAAGAGGATGCGGAGGCCGATGGCGATGATTATTTGTTTGATTTGCCTGTCAAAGGCACCACAGAGCTACGAGAAGTGGAGTATTAGCCTAGCCGCCTATGCGTGTAGACAAGTCGCGAAATTCGCGTGTAATGGGCATGGACGTTGATGACAACGGGTCAGTCGGATCACTGTGATCGTTCGTGGTCACGGGTTGAAATTTGAAACTTGAACGAGGCTCGACGCCATACCACCATTATTCCCTTCGTCAACTTAGCCATCTCTTATCGAACATACGAAAACAACGACTTATGGTCCGATGTTGCACTCTGCGGTCAATCCCTGCAGAATACCGTAGTACGCTCTAGATTGGAGGCGACATCTTGAACAGGGCTCTTTCTTTTATTCGCCAATCTAGAAAACGCTACTTCACAGACCGCTGCCTATGATGTGTTGCCCTGGCAGCTACCTGTGGCCCCACATGAGAAGACGTCTGTCTGACTGCAAGGCCGCGGTAAAACTTGAAGCAGAGACAACACGCTTGATACCTCTGCGGCATGGCGTGTGCACTGGTGTTAGCTGCAGCGTAGTATCGGGACTTCTGGACGTTTATAGAACGATCTAAGCGGTACGTCGTGTAAATTAGAATCAGTGAACTCGTTATTGACACCATCATCGTCCCTCAGGTAGATGATAACCATTGCGCCGTCTATCGTCCGATCATTTTCACCTCACGGAGAGTGAGTATTCCGTCCTTTCGACCTTCGGGGGCCTTTTTACTCGACAAAGCAACGCGGCGGCAGTTATGAAGCTCCTCCGAACCGGCGTCTGTTCATTTTCTGACTTGACGGTTGATCTCCACGGAAACGAGCACCATTTTATGGCCTGTCATTTCACTGGAGTTACGAGTTATCGATGTCTCTTTGCCAAGTTTGCACTCACTCAATCTTTAATGTCGCGAAACAGGCCAGCTGAAAGCGCACTCATTCTTCTATCAGCCTCACTGTCTTCCTAACCATCGTTTTTGTCTCGTCTATAATTGCCAAAGAGAGATCATGCCTTTGATCTACATATCCTGTGCAGTCGATTTATAAAGATCTTCGGCCATACCCATCAACGTTATGACACAAGGAGGACGATACTCGTGTTAGGATGTTGTAAAGCCGTACTTCACGACAGAGAAGCAAAGAGCATCCCAGTTTTATGATATGCGCCTGTCATTCCAAGCCACCCAAGTATTTTTCCACAAGGTCACTATCGTGCCCCACATATAAAAGCCATACTCGTATGGCTGCCACCGCTGTCCAACTCTCATTCTAAGCAGGTGTAGCTAAGCATGCTCTGGTTAACTTCCTTCCTCGCTCTTCCTCTCATCCCAGTTTCGGCTTTACCCGCCGGTGGAATCCAACCCCGCTGTACAGTGTCCAACAGTTCGTCGGGGCTCATGTCTTTCTTCACCTCAATTCTTATTGATAAACTCCAGGTACATACGATGATCTCGTCTATTATCTTCAATATGCTTCTTCTGCCTATCTTGACGAGTGCGCAAGCCCAAATGGAAACACCCTTGTTCAGCGATACGACAATGAAACTACGGATACTCAGGGATTTCTCGCCCGTGACGACACCAAAGGCGAAATCGTCATCGTTCTCAGAGGAAGGTCAGTATTTACCATGGTGTAAAGTACATCTGACTGATGTTATCGTGAAAAAGCTCGACTGTTCAGGATTTAGCAACCGACGGTGATATCCCGCTCGTCGACCTGAGCATTCAAGGCGTCAATGCACCCAGTAAACTTTTCTTTTCAGTTTCAACTGGCCATGAATCTGACCGGATAATTAGCCGGTACTCAAGTTCACCATGGTTTTCACACTGCGTGAGTTGTCTTTGCTTCAAGTCTTAGGCCTTGTCCCGAGAATTCCCGCTTAGTTGGAACTCCATTGCTGGTGATGTGATTGCAACCATCCAATCAGAGTTGGCCAGTCATCCCAATTACACTCTCGCTACATCTGGACATTCCTTGGGCGGGGCGCTTTCCAGTCTAGCCGGGTAAGTCTTCCTCTTTCTTCCGTGACACAGTACTTATGCCTCATATAGCATCACATTGCAACAAAACTTTCCAGATATGTACGCGTTCCTATCGCCGCTTGGGTATGCGCCTGAAATTTTGATCTTGTCAGCCCGGTAAAAATGTACACCTTTGGTCAACCGAGGTCCGAACTATCCTTTGGCATGTCTTTGTGTAACTGACAAACATCTTCCGCAGGACCGGAAACCCCACCTACGCTTATTTCGTTGATACACAACTGGGTTCTAATGTCTTCCGAGGTGTACATGGCAGTGATGGGTACGCTGCTGCTCCATTTGATGACCGCAGCAATTCACACAAGGCCATAGTGTTCCTACCATGATATCGGAAGACCTGGGATACGAACATCACGGTAACTCAGCTCCTGTCGTCTATCTGACAGACATCTCACTGGGTCGTACGTAGGTGTCGAATATTTTCAAAACGGAGACCCACCGTCGGCGGAGACCACGAAGGCATGCACTGGTAATGAGGACCCCACATGCTCAGCGTCGATTCCCAGCTCAGGTATCAACATGTACCACCTCATTGTAAGTACTCATATTCATTCCATCCTGCCGTCACTGATCACAATTGAATAGTATTACAATATTACGGTCGGAACAGCGTTTTGTGATTAACGTTTCGTTTACTTGTAATGTTGGCTGGTAGAAGCTACCTGTCATGTTTATTCTCATTTCAATACCAGAACACGAGCTTGCCGCAAGAGTCACGTCAGCCAATGACAGGCAAACTGATATGGAACAACGTATTTATACCACATTTCCGCGGACGCTTGGGTGATCTTAATTATTCGGAGGCAAACGCACTCAATGATAGATAGTCGTTCGAACGTGGATACAAAAATGTTAAGGCATCGGCCTGACCTACCCTATCTTATTGTCAGATGAGCAAGACTACTCACTAAAGGGACGGGAAGAAGCTTTTGAAGCTTTGCCAGTACGCAACATATATAAGGAGTTACACGGACGCATCGTAAATCCACCGTTATGGACGTACCCAGGAAATGGCTGCATAGTACTGATGGGAGTACTGTCGTTGGTCGTTGACAGTTGACATCATGATAAATTATTACCCATCATTTCTGTATGACTATACATCCAAGAGAGCAGCATATCCGAGTCGTTGGTTGTCGGCTCTGGTGTAGTTGGGGTCAACATAACGGATGAAAATCGACGAAGGAGATAAACGGACGAAGAACGTCTGAAAATTTATTTGTTCTTCCGTAAAGATGAATACTCAATTTTCAAATCCCAACACAAGGTCCCGCAGTCTTGAAGTTCCGTTATTTCACGGATTATCTGCACTTGGGGTTCCCTGTCGTTCCGAAGTGAGTTGAAAATCGGGATTTCGAACTCAGATATCCAACATTTTTCCTGTCCTTACATTGAGTGATTGATAATATCGTATTTCATCGTACCGAGCTTATCTACATCTCTATTAGCAGGTTTATAACGGTTCCATTCCTATTGTAACGTGAGCGGGTGGTACATCACTCCATTACAGTTTGCGGTCGTTGCAACGTGTGCTTCGGCATCTTGGCTAATGGCAGGTTACAGAGGATGTCAGTTTGCGATGCTGCGAATTCTTACAGTAAGGCATCCACCAACTTCGTGTTGATCTACATGAGTAGTGGTCAGAGTGATCGCTAACGGTATAGCGTTCCAAAGACTCACATAAGTCGAGTTGATATTCCTGACCTTGCTTTCCCCCATCAACTGCATAGTTGTCTCCAACTCGGCTTTGAGAATGTCAATCATTCTCAGCACACCCTCCTCCCCCCAGATATTCGCAAATATTGGGCTCCCACCTAAACCCACGGCTCTCGCGCCAAGCGCCAAGAGCGTGATAACATGGTTTCCTCTCTGCACTCCGCCATCCGCGTACACCTCCATCCGCTCAAACACCTCTGGGGCATTCTGTCGGATATCAAGAAGGATCTCCACTGCCGTAGGCGCACTATCCAGGGTACGTCCACCATGGTTAGACACGTAGATCGCAGGAAAGCCAAGCTCGAGACATATCCGCGCGTCGGCGGCAGTTTTGATACCTTTAGGAACGATAGGAAGTGACGTTAAGTTTTGTACTTCGGCAAGAGCGACCAAGTCGAAGGTTGCTGAATGAGTTGGGCTATCACAAAATATTAAGATAAACGCAACTATGAAAGACAGCGTAGCAATCGATACCTGTATCCGGCGCCTGTGAATCGCAATGAACGGGATCTTTGTGTCCTGGTTTAATGCATGAGTTAATACTAGTCCATGACCGCTCACCTGATGCCGTCGACGCCAGTATTATCTATGGTCAAAAAGATGGCCCTGTAGCCAGCGTCTTCAAACCGTTTTAATTCGTCTACCAGGCGGGACCGATTGGACCAAACGTATTGCTGGTGGAACATTACTTGACCGTATAGCGAAACATTTGGGATTTCCTCTAAAGACTTCGTTGCGTAGATACTAGGCTGTACACCAGGAAAAACAGATACAGATGGTTAACAGCCTGAGAATCAGCATAAAGCTACTCACGACGTATAAAGTCCCCGACTTCCCCGCAGCAGTTGCCAGTGACAGTTCTGCGGACAGACTCGTGTGTCCTGCATCGGCAGCTGGAGCGATAAAGAAAGGAGTAGAAAAGTTGTAGCCCAGAATAGACGTTCTGAGGATCATTTGTATGAACAACTATCCTAGCGATAAGAAATCGTTCGACGTACGAGAGCTCAACGTCTGACACGTCCCGAAAACTATAGCCGTTGAGGTAGACACTTTTCCAGATATTCATGTTGGCCTGGTAAGTAATCTCATCTAGTGCCCCAGTCCTGTAATACACTGTGAAAAGAGGAAAAAAAGTTAGAAATACTCCGTATTCTCCATAATGTGCGTGAAAAGCTTGCCATAATGACGCTTCGCGATCACATTCTTAGCAGCAATTTGCATATCGTTTAGACTCCACAGATCTTCGAGAGGAGGTAGCTCTCCTGCCACCCAGTCTGAGGTATCTAGGCCAGTATCAGGAAGACCCTCGGCGTCAATGTTGACCGCGAAACAAAGAGGGAAAACGAGCCAGAAGCAGAGACGTAGTCGTGCATAGTAGTTCATGATAGAAGGAATCAAAGAAGTGATTCTGTGACTAATCGGCAGATTTTACAAGTCCCTGACAAACCTTTCAATCCAAGCCGGGAAAGTAAGGCAACGTCGGGGAAAGTCTATCCAACCGGGGTTTTGCCATTCAGCTGTAGATATCCGAATCCGCAACAGCAATAGAATATAGTAGCAAATGTTAGATTATAGCAGCGAGAGTAGAATAGTTGCCCCGTACAAAAGCTTAAGGCAGTATAACCGTGGCGAGAGATGGCGAGACGAGAAACAGAGCGGACCCTAAGAAGCCTGGCCATATGTATAAGCTTCAAACTTGTTCGCAGCGTGTGAGCTATTATGCCCCCAGAACACATATTCCTTATATTGAGGCCTCAGAAAAGTTCCCTTCCAGTATCAACGATGTACGGCCCAGCAGTTTTTAAACACTTATTCTGACCGATGACGGAGGATGCAAAAAAGCGTAAACGGCTGTGCGAGCCGCGCACTGCCACAGCTTTTCGGTGTCACAGCTGGATGACGGCTATTTTGCACGAGTCAAAATAACATCAAAACGCACTTTTGGGATTTTGCATCGGTCAAAATCCTTCAGTATTTCCTTATTAGGGGGGTGCCAAGGATTTTGATTCCATTTTGACCCGCGCAAAATAGTCGCCACTCAGCTGTGTGTTCTACCAGGTTCCACCTTTGCAGTTCTCCCTTTGGCTATCAATTGACTTTTTATCTTGAAACTCATCCAGCGTCAAACGGATACTCCCTGTTCTACTTTCTCGTGTGCTCTCCTCCCGTGAACACCCCTACAGGCCTGTGGAGCTTCCAGCCCCCGCTCATATGATGACTGAGACTTCCGACCTTCTTTTTTGTCAGCACATATAACTAGCTGTGCTCTTACAGCTCCCCAACCTTGATTTCCTTCCCACCGCTATTCGACATTATGTCAATTAACCGAATCGATGGACCATCGAGTTTGGATCCAGTGCAGAGCTTTGCAGAGGCCAAAGGAGGAGAAAGTGAAAAAGCTAGAGGGAAACCGGATAAGGAGGTATCCGAGGTGCAGGAGAGAGGAGAGCAGAAACAGAATGAGTTCCATGCCTCTGCCTTGCCGAATGCTGCTATAGCGGCGAGTGCGAAGAAGATTTTCGGGACGGTCAAGAGGCCGGTAGCTAAGAAAGGTGCGAATACGACTTTATTGTTGGTGATATGACTTATGAGGCTCTAAATAGAAAACGATCCATACAACTACGAAGAAAACTACCCTGAGGATGCTACTTATGAAGAGACGGCACCAAATGCGAGAGTTTGAAGAACCTACGAAGATGAAAGCAAAAGCCACGGCACCAACATGGTTGAAGAGTCACGGGATAACGTCGATGTATTGCTTGTATTTGTAGGCCTTTACTTTCTTCCCTTGGACTTCGCTCTGAATGTGTTAAAGGCAGGCCTTTTCTCAGCAGTTGTGACGACAATTGTCGCCCAAACGTACCAGAGCTTGCAAGCAGACTACGCTGCCATGCCATCATCTCTACTATTTGAACTGATCCTTGTTCAATGTGCCATCGTCAATGGTTCCTCGGTCGACGCTATCGCTACCTCCCCACTGAGTCCTACATCGCTATTGTTCCTACTACCACGGACGTCTGGGTGAATGGGCCCTTGTTTACTGGCCTTTTCTTGGTCTGACGACTGCGCCAGTCGCAGTTCTCGCAAAGCAGTGGCTTCACTACTATGTCACCCTGCCGTCCGGAACACCGCGTGACCGTAGTTTTACGCGCCAGTTCCGATACGCTGGGTTTCAAAAGTGGCATGTCCAGGTCATTACAATGCTTGTATATATTTAAGGGCCAAATTTAGTCATTTTCCTGAACACATTTGGTGGGGACTTTCCGAACGGCGACGTGTACATCGATGATGCGATGACGCATGTCGATCACCATTGCCGAATTTGCACCCGCGGAATGATCTGCGCTCTTCAGTGATGGTGTATTTGTACATCCCAGATACCCCAACCTCTTCTTAACCTCTTACTACCACAAGTACGTGTGACACGCCTCTATTGCTCTCTTGGTGACATCGTGAGTCTCACATTTGCTCACCCGCTTTTCAGTTTTCACATATCAAACCCAAGCTCTTTCGCGCCACTGTCTTTTCTCCTTGAACGTTCCCTGAACACGCTATCTACACGATACAATTACGATTCTCGACGTCAAGTGCAGCTTCAACGATCAATTTGTCGCTGTCTTCTATCCCACCCGGTCCATCGCATAACAACGCCTACAGAACACGGTCCCGCATTCGAAAGCACTCTCAGAATGGATAGCACACGCCTTTGCACGCTGCCTGGCGATACCACCGACTCCGAGTCTATAGTCTCATCGGCTGCATCTCAGAAAGCTGGCACCTTTGACAGCAGCGCTAGCGGTATGAACATGAACAACTGTCATATTGATGTCAGCAGTGTAGACGAAAGAAAGCTCCTGCGGAAACTTGACATCACTTTGGTGCCCTGGCTGTCCTTCCTGTACCTACTGAGCTTCTTGGATCGCTCAAGCGTTGCGAAGTGCGTTCAGTTTTGCCCCTTCTAGGCGATTTCCTTATTCGATTCCTTTAAACGTCTGTGCAGCGCCAAGGTCTGAGTGCTCGCTATAAGTATATGAAAGCGATTTGATGCGACTTTCTTCCGTTCCAGCTCTATCATTTCGAAGAAGATTTACATATCTCAGATAACCAATATCTCATCGCATTGACGATATTCTACTTCAGGTAAGCCATTCTCTTGCATTATAGCCTACAGGGTCCCGGTCTGACTGTTGCTCAGTTATTCATTTTTCGAGGTAGCATATACTGAGATCGTGGCAACAGCCTTTCAACTGAAAATTCCGCACAAGGTACCGTCGAATATCCTTCTGAGACGCCTTCGCCCTTCCATCTGGCTGTCAACTCTCATACTTCTCTGGGGTGTAACCATGGTAAGCGAGCTACCTAAATGGCGCGCTTAATGCTGAACATTTATCAGACCGTTCAAGGCTTAGTGCACAATTATAGCAGCCTGTTAGGTAGCTATAACCTACTTATCGCTTGATTCAATGAACCTATTGGGAATATAGGTGTGCGGTGGCTGCTTGGAGTATTTGAAGCTGGTTTGTTTCCTGGTATCAACTATTACCTATCGTGGTATGCAGTATGCTCTTGCTATCGGCGAAGCTCAGTCAATGACTTTAGTTGGTACAAACGTTCCGAGTTTGGCGTTCGGGCGGCTGTTTTCTTCTCTGCTGCTACTGTATCCGGAGCATTTGGAGGTTTGATAGCGGTGAGTATAGAGTTCTATTCCTGCCATTTCTCACATAGATGTAGGCTGCTATCTCAAACATGGAGGGAGTTGGCGGAAAGCCCGCTTGGGCGTGGATTTTGTGAGTTAACCCTACTCGTTTTTAACGTCTTGTTCTCATGAACATATCGTTCAGCATTCTAGAAGGCCTTGTCACGGTGGTCGCGGGAGCCGCTTCGTTTTGGATCATTCAGGACTTCCCCGACAAGGCTAAATTCCTTTCTGAAACAGAACGGACCGCCGTCATCCGCAGATTGCAGGGAGACGACCAGTTCAGTGCAAACGGCGAGGAATTTCATGCAAAGTATATAAAACAGAGTTTCATTGATTGGAAGACCTGGGTTGGGGGTGAGCTATCGTTTTTGTCTAGCGCGTTCGGCTTATACTAACGGGAAATAGTGTTGGTCTTCGCTGGCGTCTCTATGCCAACACACTCTTTCTCCTTGTTTTTACCATCCATTATCCATCAGGCGAGCGTTGTGTTGATGCAGTGTATTCTTGGCGGCTGATGACTCCTTCATTTGTCATTAGCTAGGTTCTGTTTATTGACTCCTCCGCTAGGCGAAGAGGTTGACTGTGTTTGCAGGTTATAAAGCCACACAAGCGAATCTTCTGGCGGTCCCCGTTTATGTACTCGCTTGCATCGTAACGTGCATCGTTGGTTTCTCTGCTGACAGATACGGACGACGTAGTTACTTTAACCTGTGAGTGGTTTTAACGATCAAAATTGAAATCATAAACAACTGTTGTAATAAAGGGTCTTCTTTTGTATTGGTACGCCTTTATTTTTTTGACCGGTTACTTGCTAAATGACCGGGTAGGTGCCGCAGGATACATTATCCTCATTGTATCGAGAAACGCGGCACTATCATATTTTGCTGTATACCTTGCTGCCTGGTAGGTCCACTCCTCTGCGTTGACTATGTTGCCGCTGAATCCGGCTTCCAGCGGTGTCTTCCCCATTAATCGTGAGTAGAGCCGAGACCTGTCGTCTCGCAAGCACTTAATCTCTACCGAATGATTTTGCTGCTCTTCTAGCAAATACTATGTAGGTTTTTTCCCTCTTCAATAATGTTATGAATCACCTGATCATAAAATGTAGCGCTTGGCTATCTAACAATGTCGAAGGAGCCTACAAGCGTGGCGTTACGTTAGCCATGGTGATCAGCCTGTCCGTCCTTCATAACGATAGGTTTCATCGAAATCTGACTCGACGTACAGCGGAAACCTAAATGGCGCCGTCAGCGCAAACGTGGTATGTACGCTACGGATTCATATAACTACTTGACTAAGCTCTTTCTCCTCAGTACCGTGCCAGTGATAGACCCTGGTACCCCCTTGGTAAACTTTCCCTGCAGTCTGAGTCCATTGATTGATAATTTTGCTCCCTATGACAGGACATGGTACGTTTCTTTTACACCGGGTACCGGACAGACGGCTCAGAGGCATATAGGTTTGGTGCTTTTGTACCTTGGCATTGGCGCAGTTTTCTCAATAGTATACCTAATCCTTCTGAAAAGGGAGAACAAGAAACGGGACCGGGGAGAGAGGGACGAGACCATTGGTGACACTACTACCGAGAAGGGGCCTGAGAAGAACGGCCGATTCGCCACTGTCAATGACGCGAAGATGGAGAAAGGCGATAAATGGAGTGGATACAGGTACACCATATAAGGCATTTTTTATTGGCGGTGAATGGCGCTTCTCTTTTTCACGGTCACCTTCACAGTAAGTACAAGTCGTGTTATGACGTTTGGGCTCGCGTTACGCGTCGGGAAATCTATTTTTACAGCGCGTCATAGCACGTGACTATTAAATCGTTGATGTGACCGAGTGTGACAGTCGCGACTTTCAAGAAAAGTTCTTCTACTTATCGGTGTCATCAAGGACATTCTTTCCAGCATGTCGTCGGATTCCGAACAGCTCTCCTCTGGCGCAAGCTCCTACGCTTCCGACTCTGACGTTGAAGTTAGATTGGTTGGTCCCTTCTCAACATATTCCTCAACGCTGGGCCCTGGCTTACTACAACACGCAGGTTGGCGGCGCCAGTGCTTCAAAGAAACGCAAATCAACGGAGTCCTCTGAAGCAAAGACACTGGGCGTTTCCAAGGCGAAGAAGTTCAAGTCAGCTGTGCGTGTATCCTAAGGTTTGTTCTTGTCTAAACTAATGACGACCCCAAGTCTGTTGTAGGTTCATCTGACATCGAGGATGATATCCCATACGACCCTGTCAATCCTTTTGTATTTGGACAGGGAAGCTACATTTCACATCAGGTAGGCATCGTACGATAATACGTCGTCGTTGATGCGAACCTCCCACAGAAACCCCTCGACTCGGAACGCCAAGGGCCATCCGCTAAATCCAAGAGCTTATTCTCTGAGAATGAGGATTCTAAACCAGAGAAGAAATCCACGCCACTGAAGCCAAAGGCTGTCGCTTGCGATAAACAGCGCTCAAAACCCAAGTCGAAGCCTGTCGAGGATGCTGGGGTGAGCAGCTTGTTGCTCAATTACAGAACTTCCTCTGAATTGCTACCAGCAGGGTTCTGGTGACTCAAATATGGAGAATAAGCCACCTATTTTGCAGAAGAAGACTACGACCAAAGAGAAGAAGGTTACGATATTCGGCCTCCGAAATCTTACCCTCATACTGACTTTCTTTTATAGGAATCCAAATCTAGTCGGGCGTCTTCAACGAAGAAAGCAGCTGACAAGAAACCATCGGACAAAGATGATGCCACTATCAAGCGATTGAAGGTATTGACTCCAAGGTCTAATCTTTATGATGTCCTGACGCGGCGATCAGTCCTTAGTTCTAGCATCCGGTGTGCGCAAACCATGGGCGAAGCTTTTCGAAGGCGTCGACCGACCGTCGCAGCAGATTAAAATTATCAAGGATATCCTCACCGAGCTGGGCATGAAGGGTCGGATGAGCATGGAACAAGCCAAAGCCATCCGAGAAAAACGAGAAATGGAGCAAGAACTAGGTATATAGTATCGTCCTCACTCTTCTGCGTCAAGAGACTCATTTCACATCGCTAGCTGACGTTCAATCCTTTGAGAAATCATTCGTAAGCCGCTCGTCACGGAGCCGCGCCACGGTAGAGGAGAAGGCCATTGAATCTGACCAAGATGACTCTGACGAAGAGATAACTGAAAAGCCTGTGAAGCGGAAGGTGAGCACACTTGTTACCTGCCTATATGTTCTATAACTGACACGGACGAAGATGTCAGCCAGGCAGAGTATTATGGCCTTCTTAGGCGATGATGGTGAATGAAGGAGTATCGAGCCGTTCTCGACCATGACTCTCGCACCGTTCATGTATAATGTTATTGATTCATTTACAATAAATCCGCATCCCAACCTTTACATCGGTTCATAGTATGTTCCAGACGGTCTGCTCTTCTGCTGCTCGATGTAATCTGGTGTACGATAATCGTTGAAAACAAGGGAAGTTGAAAAGATCCCATCGGATATTAGCTTGAGACCAGCTATGGAAGCGCCAGAGTTGTCCAGGGACCACAGCGATAACGCTAGTGTGTTTGTCGAGGATCGCCGAAGAACACTAGTAGGTGGATGTCAGTAAACGTATAATTGAGGTAATCTCTTCCAGTGTCATTATTACCTTGCGGGAAGAACGAAAACTGTCTGAGGACTATTACATGCTAGTTAGATATCCAGAATATCGGGAAGTCATCGCTGAAATGACCTCACCCTAGGTTATTGATGTACTTGCCAACTTGCCATCCATTCAGGTAAATTTGAACTCTGAAGTTCGAGCTGATATCGCTGGGAGTAATAGACAATCGGATAGGAAAGTCAACACCATCAGGAACGGGCTGAAATATATCAGTTCAATGACGTTCGATATTCAGTCGACAAACGTTTACCAAGTCGAATGTCGTGCGATAGAAATTGATTCCAACGCGTGAGACACCGCCACCAGAGAGAGGCGTACCATTTCTTCATTGGACGTCAGGATACCCAGGTAGGTGTGCACCGATTCTTTCTGCATATAAACCGCCTTCGTTTAAATATCCTCGGAAGGTGTCGGGAGTATTTGCCGCTCCGCCTTGATTTCCTTGTAGCCTCCACGATGTGAAGGTCGCATTTCCACCATCAATAGCATACCCTCGTATTCCTCGGGGTTCTTTGCCGCCATTCGCTAGAGATTGTCAGGTCAGCACATGCAAGATCGCCAGGGTATATTATAAAACTTACTACTAGTTTCAGAAAGACTTTGTCAAACCGTGTCAGAAAGTTCTTTGGTCCCAGCATGTTCAGACATAACATACCCAGTATGATCTACACCACAAAATATGAGTCTTCGAAAGGATGAATTATTGCAAGCAGTAATATACCTTGAACAATAACAAGCACGTTATCCTCCCCTACACGGAGTGTGTTTTCAGGAATATCCCACGAATCTTCTGACAGGCTCACGGTCGAGTTTCCTTGGCCCGATCCAAGGAAGACGCCATTAAGCCACGCAGTGTATCCGCCAGCAAACCCATATTGAACTGCTAGCTTCACCGTGGTCTCATCTCCAGACGTTTCGAAATGCCCTCGAAAGACCAGGTTCCCACCATAAAATCTAGTAACATCATTATCGATCGTTGGCATTGTTATGACTTACCCGTATTGCTGCGAATAGAGTATGACATCGCCATACAATGGAGGAAGGTTTGTATACTGCAACCGAATCTTTGATTAGTGATCTCGAGTTGATGAAAGGGTATCTTACGTTGGTGGATCGAATATCAGCTAGAACAAACTGGGAGTCGTCAAAATCTGGCTCAATCTCAGGAAGGCTTGAGTGATCCGAATTAATGGACTATTTTGTGAAGAGTGTTGTCATCTCACCTGCCGGACACTTTCCAGTTGTCGAGAGTAGGTAAGCTAATGTTGTCATTTGCACCCTGGATAGTAGCCACAAACAATCCACGAGAAGATTTAGATATCGGTATATCTCTGCCATTCCATGACAACCGAGATATAGATGAAGGAGCAATGAACTCGACAGAAGTGGTACCATTGAGATCTCCAGTCTGGGTATGAAGCGTTATAAATGGTGACCGACAATCATAGTTCATAAGGGCTGACCAGTTCCAATGTATTCCGGTTTAAACTTGACGAACGTAGAACATATGGTCCTCCAACGAGAACACTAAACCATATTTAGATCACTGAGTAGGTGAAAAGATGTCAGAAGACTGACGTTTCGTTCGTTCCAATCGAAAAGAAATTGCCAAATGTACCACTTCCTTCTATGATCGGAGCATGCCATTGGTAGGCAGTCGCTTTGTCCAGAAGGATAACTACGAATTTATTGTTTTGCAATTGGATGGGAATGAATTGAGATCCATTTAAGGTGTACTGAAGCGTCAGTCTACCGTCAGAGAGTGTTGCGGTAGCTCCAGGGGCATTTTGGAGATTCGTTGACTTGAGTTCAGTTGACAGTAAAAATGCGGTTTCTCCTGTCTGGCCCTCTGGAGCGTATAGGACAAGATAGTCCGTATCACCAATCCTATCGGAGATTTCAACCTGAGAAAAATCCATGTCATCGAGAGTGATACTTACGTCGTCCATGTCATAATCCTAAAGAGAGAGTCAACATCGCCATTAGCTGCAGAAGATAAGCTACATACTCAGCAGTTGAGTATAGTATAGTCGTCGAGTTCCTTCCAAATACATAGTCGGTCACAATTATTTTACTTTCCCGTCCATTAAATGTCAACGCGCCAGTTTGAGGTATCAGCAAAGACCCTTTGGAAGTGTTGACACGAATCTGTGTCGTAGTCAGCTCCGTCGATCTGCAAGTTGGTGAACATGGCAATCATTCAAAGAATCTGGGTGCACTTCACGTGGAATCGTTGTGACGAGTTACGTAGAATGCAGCACCGGTCTTATAATTGCGTAATTCTGCTGTATGAATCAGCGAGGATGTTGTATAGTTGGTGCCATTCGCTATGAGATCCGAAGACAGTAAGTCGCGAGAGACGCGCAGGAATAGCCCTGTGGGGGTGTGATTCAAGAGGCCCTCACGGAATCAGTGACTATTGGAGAGGACGAACCCTGTAAACGCATCTCGTTCATCTTGGTGTTAGCGACGCGGTTCTCGTTGATTCCTGGACGGAATAAGTGCCGTGTACAATTGCAGATATAGATAAGCAAACCTCCGCCATAATCATATGAGGTATATGAGACCTGTCAACGAAATTAGAAAGCAAGGTTACAGATGCGAGACGCGCACTGACTGGAGCCGCGGTCTGACCCCAATTTGTGCCTCCGAAAAGCATGTATATATCTTGTAAGCATCATCAGAAGAGTGGAATTCAGCCAACACACCGCAACTCACTCAAGATGGTGGCCGTTTGCGCGCTACACGAAATTGTGCGTTGAGTTAAAGAAAGAGAAGCAGGAATCTGATACTTGCTAATTCTCCTTGTAGAAGATGTTCTCTGATCAAACGTCACATATCGGTATCAGTACAACAACACTTGTGGGAATCCGTACCGAAGGAAGCGTCGGTGAGATCATTTGCTGTATGAGAATATATCAAAAAGTGGCAACATGAGAAGTTATTCACACACACAATACTTCTCGTATCCCGTCCCGCCACGAGGTGTAACAGAGCCCCACTGCAATAGGAAGCCACCCGAAAACTGTAGAAGCAGTATGGTGAATCAAAGAAGGTGCACCCATCTATTGCGCATAATACCTCAGCAAGACACAACGGATTACTTGGGGCAACAGCCTTGTGCGCGGAGTAATATATCGACTGAACCTGTGCCCAGCGATTGGAGCCTTGGGGGTAAGAGTCGCCGCTTGAATTAGGTAGTAGTGAGCTTCCTGAAGGGACGAGTCTTCGAAAGGTATACCAATATATATTGACACGTCCAAGGCCAGGACGATCGGGTGAGAAATTCCTGTGATTGTGATCAATAGGTGAAGAGAGTAAAGCAAGAGGTAGATAGTACCCTGCCTGTCCAGCATGTTGGTCGTTGTGGGTTGTAGCTACATGGTATCATTTTTGTCGTTGGAATAACTTTGTTAAAAAATGGCCGACGTACAAATTACAATACCGTTATCCCTGTACAAGTCGATGATAGCTTGCATGTATTCATTATTGCTTGCACTTTCAGAGAATTCGTTTTCAGCTTGGACAAGGATGACTAGATGCGTTCGATGTAAACAAGTTTTCTTCTGTCACATCGGCACTTACTAGGACCTCCATTTGTGATCTGGTTTTTGGCGATTATCTTGGATACCGAAGTCAAATAAGGCATCCAAGCTGTTAAAAAGCATTTAGAACATAATTGCCGAAGCTACACCTGAAACACACCTTCAGTATAGTTCGGATTGTTCGTGCGAAGGTTCCCCGCGATATTCCCTACCCAGCCAGGAAACCCTCCACCCGTAGTTTCTCCATCTGCGATGACGTCAAACAATCTCTAAAGTGCATGTAATCTTTCTTACTGATGTATGGTCCAGGCCTGGTTATAAGGATCAGCAGAGGCCAAATTAAAATCATGTAGACAGACCTCGCAATCATCCAAAGACCAGCCTTCTTCGCTTGGTCAATGAATCCTTGTATGTCCCTGTAGGTTCCTTCTTCAAAATCCCCTTTACCACCATTGGTATCGGGCGCAGGATAATGAGGAGCCCAATTGACAATGAACGACACGGTATTGAACCCGTTCGCTTTGATCTTTTGGAAGATATCGGTCCAGATACTTGGATCCCCTGGGATCCTCCACGGATGGACTTCCGCTGACAAGACAAACACTCGTTGTCCATGAATCGAAAGCGAATAAGGATCCCAAGTGACTTCGTCCGTGAGACCAGTAGAATTTCTTCGAGAGTATGTGTGAAGACTTTCGACCAAGATCACCGTGTTACAGGTCAGCAAGAATGCCAAAAGCAGATATACGAGCATCTTCTGAGGGTTGACACGAATGAAGGAGACATCGAATACAGTGACGACTTTTGTATGGTCAGATGGGCTTGTTTCGATACGAAAAGCTAGAAGAGAAGAAAGGTATTCCGTGGAAGCAACACATGACAGTCAAGAACCTTTTATATGATGGGTACGATGGGTACGATACACGCAAAAGGTCATCTTGAACGGTCCGCTTTACCCGTTTTCCCCAAGCTTTGCCACGTGGACCAAAGGAAGAGTCAGAAGACAAAGTTGTGCTATGTAGTGAAAAGTGGTAGAGTGATGATCAAAGCAGACAGCATCGTCTAGGCTTTTCTTGCAATTATGCAATTATTCGCAGAGCGATTATCGATTAAGTCTCAAGTCTTTGTACAACTAAGTAGGCATCCAATAAGCTGACAATATTCTAGGAGAAGATATGCGTCGTTAGGAAGCTCCACGAGGAAAGACCGCGACAGATAGATTGATAGACACGTTGAAAGGAGAGAAAGAATCGATGAGAAATATAGAAACATTATTTATTGAAATATGGATAGCTCGCTTTCGCAGAAGGTCACCGAACAACTAAAGTATAGCCAAGCTACTAGATCGTTATCCACTCCGACCTTTCTTTCTCACGGTCGGAGTCGTCCAAGCTAGTCGAGTGTGTAGCCAAGGTGAATGCCAATTAATGAGTTGGCTTGGGGGTGAGTTAGGCATCACGACGACGAAAGGACTGGACGAGTCGAAAGTTGTGGTTGCGGTTGAAGAGAGCAACAGCAATGCGATTGCTTATGTAACGTAGTACTCGTCCAAGCGTGGTAGACCTGCTTCGTTGATTTTGGCGGCGGCAAGCCGTGGATGAAATCGAGGATATCATTCAGATGAAATGCGTCTCAGCCCCTGGGATAGAAGAACCTCTTGGGTCATCCTCGATATTCGACTGCGTCATTGGGGGCAAAGTCTGTGTATGGAGGGACGACAGATGGTATCTTCATATGTCAGTCTCTGAAGATGATCTTAGATGATGTACGCAGCAGTAGCGTCGTGCCCATCCTTCTAGCAAAGACGCCTTGACACCTCCCGCTCCCACCGAAGTCTCCGTCCCAGTGTTTGATGATGAATGCTACACGGATATTGGTTTTCTGTTCCAGACGTCGTGCATGCCCGTATGTGTTTACCGGAGGTTGATGTGGAGGGACAATGCTATAGTGGTAGTGTACGATGGAACTGAATGACTGGAGGGACGCTGGTGGACGGTTCAGGACATTGCCATAAGCGGCAGTTTCGCATACGTGCTTGCTCTGCTCAAGGCATTTGACAGTAGCCAGTAGGCGCGCCGGCTACTAGGCTACCGATCTCGGTAGAGCTCAAGGAGGGAGGCGATACGTAGGCACTGAAACGTAGACTGCCATTGGTCAGCCATGGATCCATATCACGAGTCTCACTCACCTGTTGAGCCTAAGTAGTAGCTGGCGATGTTGTACAATTGAGAGGTTAGGGATGTTAAAAAAGCAGCCAGGAAAAGCCGTAGCCTCTGGTGAAATGTCTGAGAACTTCAACGCTCAACTTTGAGGCACCAGGCGTCCACAGCACATCCTATTTACATGTTTCACGAAAAGAAGAGGTGGCCGTTTCGCTTGAGGGAGAGTATCTGTACACTGGATGGGACTGCATGATGATGTTGATACAAGTAGAGAAAATGCGGGACCGCACAGCCACAGGCGCTGAAGCGAGTCGCAAACTTAGTATTGCAAAGTCCGGACATTTGAACGTTCAACCATGTTTCTGACGTCCAATATCACAACAATTATAACCCATTGAATGTTTGTATTATCCGATGAGCTGGTAGGGTTTAAATTTGTCCAATAACTCCACGACTGTCTCGCCACCAGCTTCGACCCTTTCAACTACCGTTATCATTAAACCACCCGAACCATCTGATAGTTCGGACTCATAGAGGTGGGGGTGGAGTGGGATGAAGCATGGGTACGCCCCCACCACACGAAAATGCGCCCCTTCGGCAAAGGAGTACCCGTACTCTCGTTGATAATACTTTAGCAACCACACCGGCATGGCCTCCTTCCCTTGCATGCGCTCTGGAAGGCAAGTCGCATCCTCAAAAAGTAATTTCCAGCGACAGGGGAACCTAGCAGTTTCGGGGCGACTTTCGCCGAAACACATAACGATGTGATGGCGATGGGGGGACCGCTATATGGAAAGACATTGACTTGAAGTCTTTCTTGGCAGGATAAGATACGTACTACAACTATATGGTCGAAGTAACTTGCGATGCAAAGAGAGCTTGTAATGTTTGGTTAAAAGCCGAGTCACGATTTTTATACCTTGGCGAAATGGTTTCAACCATTGAGACGCTCCACAGACAAAATTGAAACAAAAAAGTTGCACCAGTGCAGCGATCATTTATACTACATCTCCATCCTAGCCTTTACATTGGTTCATAGTACGTTCCAGATGGCCTATCCTTCTGCTGTTCAGCGTAATCGGGTGTACGATAATCGTTGAAAACGAGGGAGGTTGAGAAGGTCCCATCGGATATTAACTCGAGGCCAGCTATGGAAGCACCAGAGTTGTCCAGGGACCACAGCGATAACGCTAGTGTGTTTGTCGAGGATCGCCGAAGAACACTAGTAGGTGGATGTCAGTAAACTTATAATTGAGGTAATCTCTTCCAATGTCGTTATTACCTTGCGGGAAGAACGAAATCTGTCTGAGGACTAGTACATGCTAGTGAGATATCCAGAATATCGGGAAGTCATCGCTGAAATGACCTCACCCTAGGTTATTGATGTACTTGCCAACTTGCCACCCATTCAAGTAAATTTGAACTCTAAAGTTTGAGCTGATATCGCTGGGCGTTATAGACAATCGGATAGGAAAGTCGACACCATCAGGAACGGGCTAAAACACGTCAGTTCAATGATGTTCGATATTCAGTCGCCAGACGTTTACCAGGTCGAATGTCGTGCGATAGAAATTGATTCCAGCGCGTGAGAGGCCACCACCGGAGAGAGGCGTACCGTTTTTCCAATCGATGTCAGGATACCCAGGCAGGTGTGCACCAATTCTTTCTGCATATAAACCCCCTTCGTTTAGATATCCTCGGAAGGTGTCGGGCGTATTTGCCGCTCTGCCTTGATTTCCCTGTAGCCTCCAGGATGTGAAGGTCGTATTTCCACCTTCGATGGCGTACCCTCGTATTCCCCGGGGCTCTTTGCCGCCATTTGCTAGAGATCGTTAGATCAGGACGCATAGGGCGGCCAGGGCAGGCGGCAAGACGTACTACTAGTTTCAGAGATGCTTTATTAGACCGTGTCAGAGAGTTCTACTGTCCTCAGCATATTTAGATACAACATACCCAGTGTGATCTATATGGCGTAATAATGTGAGCCTTCGAAAGGACATAGAATAATTGCAAGCAGTATACCTTGAACAACAACGAGCACGTTATCCTCCCCCACACGGAGCGTATTTTCAGGAATAGCCCAAGAATCCTCTGACAAGCTCACGGTCGAGTTTCCCTGGCCCGATCCAAGGAAGACACCATTAAGCCACGCAGTGTATCCGCCAGCAAACCCATATTGAACTGCTAGCCTCACTGTGGTCTCGTCTCCGGACGCTTCGAAATGTCCTCGGAAGATCAAGTTCCCACCATAAAATCTAGTACAAATTCGATCGCGGAGAAACCATTGTTGTATGTATGACTTACCCGTATTGCTGCGAATAGAGTACGACATCGCCATACAATGGAGGAAGATTTGTATACTGCCGCCGAAGCTTCGATTAGTAATCTCGGGTTGACGAGAAAGTGTCTTACATTGGTGGATCGAATATCAGCGAGAACAAACTGGGAGTCGTCAAAATCTGGCTCAATTTCCGGTAGGCTTGAGTGATCCAAATCAATGTGTTGTTACGTGAAAAGAATGTTATCATCGTACCTGCCGGACATTTTCCAATCGTCGAGAGTAGGCAAGCTAATGATGTCATTTGCACCCTGGATAGTAGCCACGAACGATCCACGAGAAGATTTAGATATCGGTATATCTCTGCCATTCCATGACAGCCGAGATATAGATGATGGAGCAATGAACTCGACAGAAGTGGTACCATTCAGATCTCCAGTCTGGGCATGAAACAGTGTAAACCGGATGACGGATAAGCATACTTCAAAATGACTGACCAGTTCCAACGTATTCTGGCTTAAACTTGACGAACGTAGAACATATGGTCCCCCAACGAGAATACTAAAACATATTTAGATCACTGGGTAGGTGAGAAGACGACCGAATACTGACGTTTCGTTCGTTCCAATCGAAAAGAAATTGCCGAATGTACCACTACCTTCTATGATCGGAGCATGCCATTGGTAGGCTGTCGCTTTGTCCAGAAGGATGACTACAAATTTGGTGCCTTGCAATTGGATGGGAATGAATTGAGACCCATTTAAGGTGTACTGTAGCGTCAGTCTACCGTCAGAGAGAGTCGCCGTAGCTCCAGGGGCGTTTTGGAGATTCGTTCCTTTGAGTTCAATTGATAATAAAAATGCGGTTTCTCCTGTCTGGCCCTCCGGGGCGTATAGGACAAGATAGTCCGTGTCACCAATCCTATCGGAGATCTCAACCTGAGAAAAAACCTTGTCACCGAGAGTAATACTTACGTCGTCCATGTCATAATCCTAAAGAGAGGGTTAACATCGCCATTAGCTGCAGAAGATAAACCACATACTCAGCAGTTGAGTATAATATAGTCGTCGAGCTCCTTCCAAACACATAGTCAGTCACAATTATTTTACTCTCTCGTCCATTATAGGTCAACACGCCAGTTTGAGGTATCAGCAAAGACCCTTTGGAAGTGTTTACACGAATCTGTGTCGTAGTCAGCTCCGTCGATCTGCAAGTTGGTGAACATAGCGATCATTCAAAGAATCTGGGTGGACTTTACGTGGAATCGTTGTGACGAGTTACATAGAATGCAGCACCGGTCTTAGAACTGCGTAACTCGGCTGTATGAATCAGCGAGGATGTCGTATAGTTGGTACTGTTCGCTATGAGATCCGATGACAGTAGGTCGCGAGAGACACGCAGGAATAGCCCTGTGGGGATGTGATTCAAGAGGCCCTCACGGAATCAGTGACTATTGGAGAGGACGAACCCTGTAAACGCATCTCGTTCATCTTAGTGTTAGCAACGCGGTTCTCGTTGATTCCTGGACGGAATAAGTGCTGTACTCAAACGCAAATAGATAAGCAAACCTCCGCCATAATCATATGAGGTATATGAAACCTGTTAACGAAATTATAGACACAGATTAAAGATGCGAGGGGCGCACTCACTGGCGCCGCGGTCTGTCCCCAGTTTGTACCTCCGAACAGCATGTATATGTCTTGTGAGCATCATCAGAAGAGTGGAATTTGGTCAACACACCGCAACTCACTCAAGATGGTGGCCGTTTGCGCGCTACGCAAAATTGCGCATTCAGTTGACAAAGAAAGAGAATCAGGAATGTGAGACTTGCTAGTTTTCCTTGTAGAAGACATCCTCTGATGTCACAAATTAGTATCATTACCGATGTTAGTGGCGGCAACCGGTACCGAAAGTAGCATTGGTGAGATCATTCGCTGCAGACAAATATATCACAAAGTGTCAAGATGGAAAAGTTTCCACACACAATATTTCTCGTATCCTGTACCACCCCGAGGCGTAACAGAACCCCACTGCAATAGGAAGCCTCCCCCAAACTGAATTACAATGGTGAGTCAAGGAAGAAGTACCCATCTACGGTATCATACCTCAGCGAGACATAAAGGATTACTTGGGGCAACAGCCTTGTGCGCGGAGTAATATATCGACTGAACCTGCGCCCAGCGATTAGAGCCTTGGGGATAAGAGTCGCCGCTTGCATCAGATAGTGAGCTTCCTGGCGAGCAAAGCACATGAAAGATATACCAATATATGTTAACACGCCCAAGACCAGGACGGTCGGGTGAGAAATTTCTGTGACGTAATAAATACGCGAAAAGAGCGAAACAAGCAAGAGAAGATACCCTGCCTGTCCAGCATGCTGGTCGTTATGAGTCGTGGCTATGATTGTGAACATGAGAGTAATCGGCTTATGAAAGAAGTGCCGACATACGAATTACAATACCGTTGTCCCTGTACAAGTCGATGATAGCTTGCATGTATTCATTATTGCTTGCACTTTCAGAGAATTCATTTTCGGCTTGGACAAGGATGACTAAATGGATTCGACATGAACACAAGTCTTCTTCAGTTAGCTTGGCACTTACTGGGTCCTCCATTCGTAATCTGGTTCTTTGCAATTATCTTGGATATCGAGGTCAAATAAGGCGTCCAAGCTGGTACAGTGCATTTAGAACATGGCTTCTGGAACCGAAGTCGCATGCCTTTGACGCACCTTCAGTATAACTTGGATTGTTCGTGCGGAGGTTGCCTGCGATATTCCCTACCCAACCAGGAAACCCTCCACCCGTAGTTTCTCCGTCTATGCAATGACATCAAACAAATCCAGGACGTATGAAATCCTTCTTACTGATATACGGTCCGGGCCTGATCAAAAGAATCAACAGAGGCCAAGAAATCAAAACATGCTGACAGACCTCGCAATCATCCAAAGACCAGCCTTCTTCGCTTGGTCAATGAATCCCTGTATATCCCTGTAGGTTCCTTCTTCAAAATCCCCTCCGCTATCATTGGTATCGGGTGTAGGATAATGAAGAGCCCAGTTGACATAGAACGACACGGTATTGAACCCGTTCGCTTTGACCTTTTGGAAGATGTCAGCCCAGATAGCTGGATCACCTGGGATCCTCCATGGATGGACTTCCGCTGACAAGATAAACACTCGTTGTCCATGAATTGAAAGCGAATAAGGGTCCCAAGTGACTGCGTCCGTAAGACCAGTGGAATTTCGGCGAGAATGTGTGTGAAGACATTCGACGAAGGTTGTTGGATTACAGATTAGCAAGAGAGCCAAAAACAGATATACGAGCATCTTGCAAGAGATCTCGAGTCCGGGTTGACGAGAATGAAGCAGACATCGGACACGGCTTTTATATGGTCAGATGGGCCTGTCTTGATGTGAGAGCCCTCGCTTAGAAGAGAAGTAAATGTAATCCGTACAAGCAACACATGATGGTCAAGAACTTTTTTTCGTGATGGGTACGACGCGCGCCATGCAAGCAAAAGGTCATCTTGAGATGACCGGTCCGCACTTGCCCGTCACTTTCTCCGAGCCTTCGGCACGTGGACCAAAAGAGGCACACAGCAGCGTTAGAGAGTGCTGGTCAAAGGCGGACAACAAGCACTCAAAATTTCTTGCAGTTTTTCTCAGGAGCAATCAATTCAAAGGTCTTTTATAAACTGGCTAGACTTCTATACTGACATTCTGGGGTAAGTAAAAGTGCTCCGTTCGACGTCTGGCTAATGCGGATTTTGTTCCGCAATCATCACGCCATACCCCATGTATACGCGGTCCACAGATACACACAAGAGAGTCAGAGGAAGACCTGGGCGGGAGATAAGTGGCCGGGGAAGGAAGAGCTATGTGAGAAACGTACAGCGAGCCTGTCAACCGAGGAAGAAAAGAAAGGGATTATGTCGACCAGTCTTCGGTATCAATCAGGTTAATAGAAATCTCGAAGCTAAGGAACGAAGACACGAACGAAGTGATGAAAGAAACCCGCCGGTGGGAAATTTGAGAACAAAAGGCGTAAAGACGGTCGTAAATACTTAAATCTGTAGGGACACCGTGAGTCAAGGTCAGATAAAGCAAATGTGTGACTCACCAAGGGAAGGGGCTTAGCATTAATTTCTGCGCGTTGTTCTAATCAGTGGCGATATGCAAAGAAGATTAAGAGTAGCGCACGTTCAATGGGCGTAAGTAGAGCCAATGGGGCCAAACTTGATGTTGGAGAAAATGACTTGTGAATTGCCGGACTGCGACTCGACATCGTTAGGCTGGCCGGAAGTCGTAGCGCATGGTCCGCGAGAGATACCGGGTTGGGATGCAGGAGCGTCGGTGGGGTAGTTACTGTCGAGCCACAACATGTTGACAGCGTGATCATCCCAGATACTCATGACTAGAGCCATGCCGGCGCTGAATGCATCGCCCATAGCAGCAAGTCCACCCCTGGATTCAAACGAGTTGGTGTCGCCGAAGAGCGCCTTCTGGTCGTTACAGAAGGAGTCGGTAATCGAGTTGTACTGGGTGAGGCCGGAGAACTTGGAATTGGAATTCTGGATAACTTTGCCGTTCTGGACATAGAGACGGCGGATTTCGTGGAGGGTGCCGGAGGTGGTATTGTCGGAAGTGAGGAATTGGGTGACGACGGTGAACTTGGAGTTGGTGTTGACAGTCAAGCCAGGCCCAAGGAATGTCTCATCGCCCATACGCCACGAGTTGAAGTCGCAACCATCCTTGTCGCAAACTCCATCGTATCTCGCATCACCAGCTCCACATTGGGTACCCGTGCACCTCGTCTGGCCAGTAATGCCCGAGCAGACATGAGGAGTGAGAGCAGCGGCTTGGGAGTTAGCTTCCCAGATATCCATCTCATTGCAGCAAGTGCCATATTCTCCCGATCCAGCATTAACGTCGCTGTCAGAAGGCGCCCAGTTCAGAACGTTGGCCTAAACATTGACGATAAGCTAAAGAGAACGACGAGAAAGACTGGAAAACTTGCCTGTCCGTTGATGAACTTGATGTCTTGCGGACACTGGGTATCGCAATAGCCAGTTCCATACTTGGCACCAGCCTTGTTGGTAGGGAACCTGGCCATTCCACCATCGGCGTCCATCTGGACGAAGTACAGAGCACCGTTGAGACCGCAAGGGAGGCCGGTCATGTCGACGTCGAAGGTGAATTCCTGGTTCTTCATGTTGAACATTTGGTACTTGCTGCCACTTGAGTCGAGCAAGTACACGCGCGAGCCGATATTGGTGGAGTATGGTCCGTGGGTGACGAACTTCAAGGTGAGCGCGTTGCCGCTGGTAGTAATACCGTACGTGCCAGCATAGTCGGCACCGTCCAAAGCGCAGTTGGCTGCACAGGTGGTGGGATCGGGGCAGAGAGACGTGTCCCACTCATTGCCGGTATAGCAATTGGTGGCACTCCCAACCTGATGTGTCCAACGCCAGTTGGAATCGAGTGTAACCGCCCTAGACTGAGTCGTACAGCTGCCACCCGCTGAACATTGTTGAACTTGGAGTGTGGGATGGTTCTCCGCTGTTAGAGTCCCGACTTGTTGGCCGTAGACAACAGCGGTGAGAGCGAGGGAGAGGAGAGCGACCTTAGGAAACATGCTGAAGGTTTGCTTGACAATTTACTAGCAGTAGTGCGGTCATCTTTTATACAAGAACGATTGTGAAAAAACAGTTGCCAGCGCGTTCATGTTGGCTAGCGGTACGCCAAGCCTTGGACCTTACGAGGTAAGATGACGCTAAATGATACCGAAAAGTGTCCGGCACGAGAGGCGACTTCCGAGGTGTCTCCGTACTTGGTACGTTCCTGTACCAGAATCATAAGTGTTTGGATTTCCCTACCGAATTCCTGCGCAGTGATCTTGGGCCGGAAATCGGATCGTTCTGCGAGGTAAGTTGATGCTCATTACTGACTTGAGCTCAACCGTCTCTCCTAGTTACCTACCTTCAACTGTTCGACGCTCTACCGATAACAATTAAGAGACGAGATCCCCGTCCCGGGAAAACCTGCCTGTCATCGAAAGTATTGTTCTGAATAACCCATGACCAGTTCAACCGGCATTAAAGGCAGAACATGAATGGATTTCTTGGTACGACCACCTAAGAATAAGGTACCCATCACGATTCTTGCATCCGTGTCTCGTTAATAAGATCGACCGTCGGATAAATGTATCCAGAGGCTAAATCCCGGACATGGTCATCTGGTAAACTAAGATTCAGCACAAACACCAAGACTAGAGAAATCATACTAAATGGACCTAGGATTGCATCAGATTGCTATCACTATGAATCACAACTCTAGCGAACAGTGACCTTTTGCCGCTGGAAATTGATGGACATAGACGAGGAGACTATCCTGCACGACGCATAAGTTTGATGGCACGCATACCGGGCAAGTTTGCCCTTCCTTGTGAAGCTTCTAGTCAAGAAGAGAGGCCGAGCAACATCATACCTGGATATGCATTGAGTAGCATGGAAGAGTCTCGGGTGATGCTTGGTCGAGAATGAATAGTCGTTGGCTATCACAGAAGACCACATATATGATATACACGAAGATGCACAATATCACCGTGTCCATCACGTCGAGGAAGATCCTAAACGGCTTCGCTCGTGGCCCGAATATTTACCAGAGGCGCACCAGGGTATAGAAACACTCGGAGAGATATTTAAACGTTGGCACGACGAATACTAGCACCTGAGTAGCGAATGAGCATAGGACGATAACGAATTGACCGGCAGGTCGAGACATTCAAGACGTACTATATATATCATTGTTTGAGCGAGTAAGCAGGAGGTGATTACTTGAGTTCTGGCATGGTCGAACATTCATTCTTGCAGCTTGCAGAAGCGGAAAGTGTCATTGGAATGTTGGGGAAATATTCATTCACGGGAAAAAGAGACAAGGTATGTCTATTGCACCGTCGATGGTAAAGGCCACGCAAAGCAAGACGTATGTAAAGAGAGTTACCGGGTTTCTACAAAATAATGAGAATCGATCGAACTTTTTTTCGGCTGCCCAGTATAGTAATTCCCCATCTTGGATTCCACCAAATGCATAAGCACTGCGAATTATACCTTCCTGACGTGCAACTGGCTATATTCCTCCGAATTATCCATCAAAGTCTCTGATATCACCACCCGGGCCTTTGGTTTGTGATCCTCATGAATCCACTAATCTGGTCTGTCAAATCCCAAATCAGTGGTATTTTCTTCACGACTGCAGGCTCCATTGCATGACTTGATGACACCAAAACATTGTATACTCCTTCGGGAATCAATTCTAAATCGTTTATTCTATCATTACCGTTGCTCTTGGTGTCGAGTCGCTGTTAAAAGAAAACCGGTACCTGTGAATTACTATATTGGGCAGGTGAAAAAAAGTTCGATCGATTCTCATTATTTTGTAGAAACCCGGTAATCAAGATGGCAGTTCGAAGGAACTTCGGAAGATGCCGTTAAACTGCAGAAATTAAGTTTCAGCCACCGACTTACCTAAGCCTCACATTATTTCCTCGCACAAGGTCCTTCAACGACATCGACAAAACCGACAACAAAATGGTGAGCTCGTCATCTACTATGTTGCTGACCTGTAACTTAACCACCATGCATGTAGGCCGACACAAAGGCGACGCCCACCAATCCTATGAAGGAGCCCCGGATTGACAAACTTGTCATCAGTACGTCCTTGGTACTGAGCAAGTGAAGCATTGTACTAAATTACTATCCTCGCAGACATCTCCGTTGGTGAATCTGGTGATCGTCTGACCCGTGCATCGAAGGTCTTGGAACAGCTCACTGGTCAAACACCAGTCACCTCCAAAGCCCGTTACACCGTCCGTACCTTCGGTATCCGTCGTAACGAAAAAATTGCCGTCCATGTAACGATCCGGGGCCCCAAGGCTGAGGAGATTTTGGAGCGTGGCTTGAAGGTGAAGGAGTACGAGCTGAGACGAAGGAACTTCTCCGAGACGGGAAACTTTGGTTTCGGTATCCAAGAGCATATCGACTTGGGGGCTCGGTATGACCCTGGTATTGGTATCTTCGGTATGGACTTCTACGTGGTGATGGGACGTCCTGGTGCTCGTGTGGCAAGGCGGAAGCAGAAGAAGGCCCGCATTGGCTTCACTCACCGTATCAAGAAGGACGATACGATGGCATGGTTCAAGCAACGATTCGACGGTATCATCTTGGTGAGGCGGTATATCCTTGTTCTCTGATTCAGTTTGCTCATTGGCGTCGTGTTTACAGAAATAAATGTTTTCGCCTTTTTGCTCTACTATGCCTTATGATACATATGCTCGTGTGTTATATTGCATTTTCATTCATCAAGCCACACATCGGGCAATGCGTGAAACTTTAGAGGAACCAGAATTTTAGCCAGCAAGTGGTGGCACCGGCGATTTCGCATGTACGGCGAAAGCCTGTTTAAATAAACTGAGCTTATCTTCCATCAAGTGACAATCGTATGCGTTTAAGGAATTTATGAGTGACAAAAAGGTACTCCCATTTTACCCTATTATTTTCTTCAAAATTTCTTCATGCTCGGCATCAACCATCAACTGGAGATCAGGCGCATCCCAGCTACACCTACCATTAGAAATTATCTATTATCTACAATAGACCTTTTAAGATAAGTTCTTCGATGCTGTGAGTAAGATTCGACAGTTGCGTGCTGCAGGCATCGCGATGGATTAACCAAAGGGACGTCGTTCGAAGGTAGTAGCCATAACGTCCACGGAAATCTAAAAAATGACGAAAAGAACAAGCCTCTTAGCCTCAGATTACACGAGAACCATATTCACTATTTAATATTTAAGATGTTAAGTTAATACTATGCTAGTTATACATTACAATGTGCCGACGAAACGTGTCTTTCGTAATATAAATTCTACATGATACATATTAGATGTCCCAAAGATCCCCAAGGCCCAAGAGAAAAACGTGGTGAAAATATCACAAGCAAGCGCTATGCCTCCGCTGCAACAGCAGCAGTTTTGCGGCGATGCTCCGCGAGGTGCAGCATATGTGTAAGACTTCTTTCCAGTACAGGTTTCGTAAGAACACTATGAGCAAAGACGTCAACCTTCCGTGAAAAGGTAGAGGAGAAGAAAACTCACTGATCGACGCCAGCTTCAAGATATTCCTACAGAAAGAAATGATCATGAACGTCAAAAAACTGAACGAGAAAAAGAAAGCTGACCTTTTGATCAGTAATCAAAGCATTACCTGTGAACGTGGAAAAATTCGTCAGTAGGCGTACACAATTATGAAAGAAGTTGGCGTACCAGTAACTCCAACAACGAAATCACGCCTCCCGACCTCCCGCAGATGCGACACGGTCTTTAACCCCGACATTACAGGCATCTGATTGTCCAAAAACACCACCATAAATCTCCTTTGTGTCGGAGGAGTCAAGTCTTCCAAGATAGGCACCGAGTTATCGCTAGCAGGCGTTTTTGTCACGGGACTTCGTCCTAACAAAATCTCAAGCGCGACTTCCCCATTCTCCGCCGTCGTCACACAGCAGCCTAGTCGCTCCAGCATTCGAGTCATTAACCGGCGCGTCAGAGCATCGTCATCTACGACGAGGACTTGGTATTGGTGGAACAGAGCTGAACTCGAATTCATTAGCGATCCTCGAGTGATAGAAGGCGACGGGGGGTTAGCTGGCGGTGACTGCTGGGGGTTGAGTACGAAGGACTGAGGACTAGGTAGAGCGATAAAGTTTGGTCGATCCCGTGATGTCTGTTCCGTTACTGTCCCGTCAGAATTATTCTGTTCGAGGGGAGGTGGAAGGACAATTTGAGATGAGGGTGAGTCGTCCGAGTCCTCATAAGCTCGTGGAAACTCCGTTCCTGTTGAACGATCTCCGATGGTCCTCGTTGGCACAGGTGAATGAGAGTCATATTTTGCGATGCTTAATTCAACGCTACCACCTTTGAATACAAGTCAGCTACAGACTGTCATAATGACGTATCAAGAAAAAGTAACATACCTTGATTCATAAGCCCATGTAGCGCCGAAGCAGAACGCGTCGACGGAGAAGTTGGCGTGGTTCTGATGACGTCCGTCCCTTCGACACTCGCTTTCGCTGACTGCAGCGAGTCTTCACCGGCTCTACTTGTGAGTGTGTACATGTTTATGAACGATGGACCTGGAGTCCCAGGGACAGGCTCCTGTGCCGGCTGCAAGACTTTACGTCCCACGCCAAGAGGAAGTTCCACCCAAAATGTTGATCCTTGTCCAACTTTTGAGCGGACACCCAGGCGACCTCCACTAAGCTTCACAATGCGGCGTACCAAAGCTAGACCAAGACCAGTTCCTTTACCACCTAATGGCCATCGTTATTCCTGTACACTTCAAGATGCAGAGCGTGAAGCATACCTTGCAACCGTCCCTGCTCTGTCTGCGTGAAGGCAGCTGGGGCAGTTGATCAGGAGAGGGGACCGATAATAAAACATAATACTTACAGAAAAGTTTGGAATTGGTCATATCGTGACTTGGTATCCCAATTCCTGTATCCGTGACCTCAATTCTGACCACGATCTTCTCTCTCTCGAAACAACGTTGCGCTCCGCTAAGTTGCTTGTTATGCTCCTCAAGTTCCTTCACCGACAACGAACGCGTGTGTTCAGTCTTTTCATGCTCCTTGTCCAACGACGTCTTTCTCGAGTATGACGCCTTAGTGTCATCTTCGCCATCTGCATCAACGCTCGGCTCCGGGAGAATGAGCCGCGTCGAAATCTTGAGTTTTCCACCTTTCGGTGTGAATTTACACGCATTACTTTAAAGAAAACATCAATGTGAATAGTGTGGAACTATAAGATACTCACCTCGCAAGATTTGTGACGATCTGTCTCAACCGATTTTCATCCCCAGCAACTAAGCCCATTGCTAATTCACCGCTTGGATTATCCCGCAAGAGCAATTCAATGTTCTCATCACTTTCACCAAGAGCTTTATACTCGGCTCGCCTAGCAAACTGCACGAATGTGTAAATATGGTCAGTACACGCGACCGCGGCTGAGATGGAAGGGCATACATCATCAATCTTCATGTCCAGGTCTGTTTCGAAGTCTAATTCGCGAGCATTGGTGGCGAGTTCCAGCGTTAAAAACATTGATCGCAAAACTTGATGAAACGCATACGGCTGCAGAGTGTAAGAAGTTTGACTGCACTGTTGGCCAAGGACGTACCCTCATCAGAACTTCGAATTTACCGCTGTCCATCCGATTACTGTGAATAAAATTATTCAATACCATAAACAGTTACTATGTTTCTGAAAGGAGCTTACAAGTCCAAGACATCGTTGAGAACTGCATTCAGGCATCAGTAACGGAAGCAAGGAAACATTAATAATGCCATTTACTTGCCTTTCGACATCTGACTAAGGCTGCCTTCAAGAGCATTGAATTCTAACAGCTGACTCCTCGGAACCGTTCCGGATGCATCCATATTCTGTACCGCCAAGACTAATTCGGATACAAATTAGCGCTGCGACAAAGTAGGACTGTAAAAGACTCACTAGCCGTATTCAGAGGAACGCGGACCTGTAAAGAAACAGTAAGGAAGACAGTAGATGTGGGAAATTGCAGACTTATCATGGAAAACATAACTGGTGAGACGGTACTTCGAATCTGCCGCCTTCCGTTCATTCAATTGGGCCTTAGTGGTCTTGTGTACCTGCATTTTTAGGCGTATCCGCGTCATATGCAGTCGTCGAGCAGACATGTCTCGCTGGTAGTGCATGTATAACAGAAAACTCTGGAACGCCAAGAAGTTGATGATATCTGGGAGCAGGATGAGATTTACAATAAGAAAATTGGCGAATTTCGCACTTCGATACCACGCTGTGTGGTGAGGGATGATCAATATGGTGGAAAAAATGAGAAAGCAAAGTGCGCCAATCATAGCGGGGAGGCGCCCAAGATTAAGACCGAATAGTGCGACCGTCTGCAGAGCAGATGTATAGCTGTGAGCTGTTAGCGCCGATTTAGTCACGATTCATTTATTAACTTACTAGAATGTCGATAAGAAGTCTTTGCTACCGCAAGTAAATGCGTGCACATCGTGGCTATAGTAGCCACAAAGATATACAAATAATATTTGATAGAACGACCTAGGCGACGATGAGCCGGTACAATTATCAGGGGAGGACGGCGACACGGACCAGGACCAGGCAGATACACAGATGAAACACTGAAAAAATAGCGAATATTTGAGGGGGAAATCGTACAGACAGAGCACAAGGATGGGGAATGTTAGGACAGGGCCGATGGCGAAATAGAATATCTATGAATGGATTCGAATCAATTCAAAGGAGATAGACGTGGATCCACTAACCTTGTCGGCGAGAACGGTGGGCGTAGGGATGGACAACACGGCCATCAACCAATTCCCAATAAAGAATATGGACGCCCATAGAGCCAGACTTTTTGAAACTTCCCAGACCTCCTTTTCATAATCCAATTCCACGACAGGATTCTCGAAACGAGGATCAAAAAAATCTCGAAGACAACGCCACAGTCGCCATCTGATAAAAACGAGAGGCTTGCAAGAGGCCCAAAATCCCGCCCGGTGCGATGCGGAAGTACTGTTGCGTTCCTCGAATTCCCCGAAGCCACTGGTACTGTCGGCGACATCGGAAGAGTGTGAAGAGCTGGCGTACTCTTCCGACCAACATCGGTCAACCACAATCTCATCAATCTCATCCTTCTCGTCCTCAAGAGGTGGACTGAGGTCAAGGGGGTAGTTCACGGCCTGGTCAAGGGCATCCATCATTGAGCGTGAGGTCGGCGGGGCCAGTCGACGCCTAAAGTGTTTCAATAACGCCTTGAATGGCTTGAGTATCGTTCTTTGCCTTGCACGCGGCGTCGAAAGGACAGGTATGGGGAGGGTACCCGATATCGTTTTGTCGTTGGAACCGGCATTGGCGACATCCTCTGCCCACTTGGAGGAGTGCGCCTTCGACCAGAAGGACATGGAAGTGGATTGCGAAAAGCGGCGCTGCGCTCCCAAGATGAAATGCGGTACAAAACTAGGACAGGGTGTTAGGTAAGCGGGAATGGTTCATATGTAATTTCCACATATAGAACTACACTTTCCATGAATGGGGGTTTCAGGAACACATTGTTGCCGCCGCGCCGACGCGACTCTCCTGCCTCTTACTTCATTGATATGCTCGTTCTGGACTCAAATACACTCAGTAGGACAGTGTTATTGCCCCTCGATGGGACATGATACTTCTTGGCTAATTGTCGCTCAGTAAGCACCGGAAGATTCGGAACCGATGCTGCTGTTAATCTATTACCATTACTGCCTTTCAGCGACGTCCCGCCTTGGCCAATTCATACTGTTACCTTTTGAAACTGTATCTCCTGAGGCCCGATGACACTGTTGCTGAATTGGTCTCACCTTGTTCGGGTCGACAATTTGCAGCCTTAAACATCATGTACCGACGGATCGTCATTGACTCTTGATACCGACGGACAACACATCCCAACGGCAGTTAACACAGCAGGAGTTTCAAAACGACTAGGTTCGCCTCCCCTGACAGCATATTATTATTAAACCTACGGTCCTTTCGGCACGCGAACCAACCGCTTAGGTCCCGTTGCGAACAGTTTCCCAAAGTTACCGTTCACTGCGCGCAGAGGCTTGGAAGAGCGTTCCTCGGCTCGTTTCCGCTTCAGTCCCTGGGGTACTTGCTCGGAGCTGAACAACGGTCCTGGCATGCCCTCAAAGTCCCCGGTATCACTATCTTGTTGAACGCGGTCGGATGTCAGGGATCGATGAGGAGAATGAGGGCCAATGGCATCGTCAAGGTCAATCTTGCGAAGGTGTGAGCTATACGTTTTCGTATGAGAACAAAATGTCTACCTCATTTGAAAGGACAACAGGCTGCTCGGCAGTTTTTTGGGTCTTGAGCTCCTCAATTCGTGCTTTGTATCGATGGATTCGGTTCTAAAGCGGATTGAGTAATCGAGGAAGAAACAAAATCTAGTGACTACACCTTCTGTTCAGTGATCGTTTGCCTGTATTGCACGATTTGGGTATCCTTTGCCTTCATGCTCGTCCCCAAGGCTTCGATAGTCCTTTTTTGTCTGGCATCATTTGCTTCCAGCGAACTGTTTCTCTCCTCCAATACGGCATTATCAGATCTGAGACTCGACATGCTTTCCTCGTACTCCGTTGTCTTCTTTATAGCTTGTTCTGCAAAGAATAGACCCTTGTCTCTCTCTAACTCGACCTCTCGGTGGCGAGTTGCTGCTACTTGTTGGGCCAACGCATGGTCTTTAGTCATCTTCTGAATCTCTCGGCGTTTCGCATCCAGTTCTGCGAAAGCAGGCGCGATACGATCCTTGAAGTCTTCAACTGCTCGTAAGAGTGCTTCCTACTGTCATTAGCTTCATAGAAGGTATGGCAAAGGCACCGCACGAACCGCAAGATCCTGATCACACCGCAAATCCTTAGTAGCCTGCTCAATTTTCTTTCCCGCCTTGGCTACACTGACAAGTTTCGCATTGGCATCCATCTCTGCAAGTCCTGAGATGACGGTGGCCGCTCGTGGAACATATGATATGTTGAGATAGATCCGTCTCTCGTCGCCGCGTTTGATCTTCTCGCGACATTCAGGGCAGGTTGGTCGTGAAGTTGCTGCCACGTATTCATGCAAACATGTTGCACAAAAACTGTGTCCTGTAACATGATTATCAGCCTCCAAAGGTCAAAGGAAATGACAGTGAACGACCGACCGCACAACAGGGACCGCATGAGTGAAATAGCATTCTCTTTCAAGCATATCGAGCAGTAACATACGAACTGTTCCATAATATAACTGTAGTAGTGTCGGAATACCTCAACGTTTTCAACAAAGAAAGCTATAAGATAACCAGTACCTCGATCAAATTCTGCCGACAGCAGCAAATTCTGAGACAGCAGTGCCTAGTTCAACTAATGTTTCGCGTAGGAGCCAGATTGACGAGCTCTCAGAACTCGAAGTCCAAGAATCGACGAGGTGATGGAAGCTGGTGGTCAAAGTCGCGTTTGTCACGTGAGAAACCCTGCGCGCAATTCTGCTTGCTTCTGTTTGCCACCAACTTCAGGCACCTTCCTCGCGAGTCTACTTTCTGGCCTCTGCATTTATTTTCACTAACCACAAGTTTACCTTCTACTAGGACGCTACGGTAGCGGTTCCGACTCTGAGACTCTCCATCCTCTTGATCCTAATCCTCTAGTTTCTTGGTCCTATCCCCTTGGATCTGTCTATTAAGTATCGTAGGGGGACGTGTGAACTGGTTTGGCGCTGTTTGACAGGCTAATTAGTGCGTTTAGTTTTTGCCTTGGTCCTAGACCTCGTTGTGAGTGCATCAACCAGTTATACTTTTCATTCTCAGATTTTTCTCTAGATGGAATCTGATGTAGAAGCACTTTTCTTGACTGGACGCTACACGCTTGTTAGGGACCTTTTGCTCGAGTTATACCTACTTCCAGCCTTTCAGTCTCTCCCCAGCGTCAATGAAACTCCCAGCGATGACTCTCAGGAAAGAAAGGATAGAGTCTACCACGGCTGAGATCGAGACCTCCTGACTTTCTCAGATGATAATAATAACCGAAAGAAATGCTGGAAATACTTCACGAAGAGTATCACGCGCTAACGAAAGCAGTTATTTTTTCTCATGCGAAGTCTCCCAACAGATTCTCAATGATATTTCTCATGGATATCTTCTCTCAGTGCCTGTATAACCCTCTACCCTATCTCGAAGACCGACTTCTCTACTGTCGTCATCTTTATGGACTCTATGTCCCAGGTGCTACTGAGGCTGAGCTGCGTAAGCTTAAGGCACAAGGCGCGGACTTCAGACTATCGTGAGTACATATTGATATTTTTTGTAGCTGTTTGACTGAGGTAACGATTTTTCATTGATTCTAGAGAAACGGAGTAAATCCTTCGTTGTACCGCGGTTGAGTGCTATGAAGGTCCTGTTCTTTCTCGTTAGCGAGGCTCCCGTTCCGCGGAGTACTCTCTAACATTCATAGAGTGCTGTCCTGTTAGGTCATCATTGACGGAAATGCCCTGAATGGTGTTCTCCCTCCTGTTAACTGTTCTGCTCCAAGTCGGGAAGAAAAACCCAAGGAAACGTTAGTAGATCCCAAAAAAAAATCTGTTGTTTTCAATTTCAAATTGTCATTCGCAGGTACGATTTGATCTACTTGATGTCGCGCCGCGGACCTTCGCAACCCCGATTAAGGCAGTAAACCTGGAGCGCAGAACTTTGTAGCCTCCTCCGTAAGTCCTCCTGACAGTTTGGTTCTCCGATCCACGGAAAAGGTGGTGTTGCTAAGCAATTCTCTCTATCAGGATTTTACTTACAATATCACAGTTCGGTTTCCGGGTATGTGTATATTACCATTCACGATGTTCTGCGCATCACTTCAAGGACACTTGAATGCCATTTATTGACACCGACTTATTCAAAGTGATCAACGGAGCACTGTCGTAAGGCTGCGTGCCACATCCCTCCGACATGGACTTAGCGATTGAATTGCTAATGTCTCTATGATTATGACATTGCAGTTACCGGTAATCAACTGGAGTCCGAGTTCCGATCTAATGTCCCAACCCTCTCCACAGGTCGCGCTGGCTTACCCACTCAGTATACACTTCGGGGAGGCTGTATACTCTGAAGGGCAATTATAGGCCGGCCTGGAAAGAGGGTGGATTCGGGGAGAGTAGCACGATTTCCCATACATAACAAAATGAATGGTTGATACCCTCTTCGATCCGCTGTTGTTCCCACTGTAACCGGCGCGGTGCATTGCAGTGCGTGATGCAACATCGGTTTGAATGAATAATGAGTATAGTTCTCTGCTATCTATCATTCGAGATCGGAGAATAGTTTCATTTGAATCTGCTTCATATGGGATCAGATTTTACCATGCGTGGAGGCACACAACTGAACTAGTTGTTTCCAAGTATGCTCGTACGGAATTCACAGGAACTCACACGGCCGTATCGCCAAGGAGGTAGAGGTCGCCCGATGGATCTTACGTGGATTTTATGTTTCCACGGGCCTAGACCGAAAAGGTCGCGTTGCTCCGAGGCCGATATATTTCAAACCGTTGACCTAATCCGTCTTCTCGGCTAAGGTCAAGAGTCATCCAGCCTTTGTGGATTACCTCTCGCACCATCGCCTGAGAGAAGAAACATGACATTGATAACTCCTCGGTTACGTTCGGAAAGGCCGTCTGCCTGTTCTGTCCGCGATCTTTCGATCTTATAAAAGCGTTCACCCTAACATGGCCCCTTCCTCAGTCCTTTCACCGACATACTACTACATCCACTCTCATCATGCCGTCTTGCAGCATTTGCATCGACGAACTCAAGCAACCAGTTGCATTGCCCTGTGGTACGTCCCTCTTCCTTGCCTCTATTTCGTCATTCCCTCATGCCTGCTGCAGGGCATGTGTTCTGCACCGAATGCGTATACCGCGCTGTCAATGCCATTAAGCCGTACGCTACCATACATTACTGCCCCACATGTCGAGCCCCGTACACGACTGGTGAGCCCTTTACCTGTCCCCTTCAACTGTATGTCTAAGGAGTCAATAGTGAACATCGACCCTACCCTCATCCCTGCCCACCTCCGTGCCCATATAATTCCCAGCATTCGTCGCCTCTACCTCGATGAACCTAACCCAAACATCGATTCCTCCATGGATACCCCCAAAGCAGTATCCGAATGTGCCAGGATCAGCGCTGAGAATGCTGCTCTACGGCTAAATTGCGGGTTGTGGCGACGACGAGCCGAAGTCCATGCTGCGGCGACACTTGGACTTCTAAACGTAGCTCGTATAGCTCGGGACAATGCTGTACAGCTGAAGCAGGAAAAAGATGAGCTCGAACGGCGGTACAATGTGTTGAAGAGAAAGATAGATGCTGAAGAGTGTGTTCTGTTCCTCTCGTTCACTTGTTTCATTGCTGATCAATTTCAACAGGCTATTTTCAAGCTTTTCTAGAATATCCCCCCCACCATCATCATCGTCCACATCTACTTCAACGACACCCGAACGCATATCTCGGCCGGCTATCCAGATACATCACTCGGCACGCCGTGCAACCCCGTCCAATATTCGAATCACATCGGCGCAGACAGCACAACCTGTGACATGTTCTGCATGGACGGATATTGCTAAAAACCTGAAAGAGGACGTTACATTGCCCCCTTTCAAAAGACGGCGGACTGGTACGCCGACTCTTCCTCGACTACATGATATAGATGTCGATGTCTTGCCGGCTTCTCTGTCTCGCCGTCGGACACCAGTACCCTCACCTATACCTTGTGAACGTCCACAGTCGTCCTGATGTCTTGCATTGCTCTACTTGTATGTTCTGTATTGGAATTCCTGGAGCGCTGTTCATAATCTATACCATCTTCATACTATATTATTACACACTGCATGACATCTGTATAACCAGCATCTCTCGATACATCACCACTCTATTAACTTTATTCTTGCATAACATCCCGCAAAGCCATATCTGGACTTTACCGTAAATATGTTATGTCTCCCACATGCGATGTGCGGAAAAAGTTGCGGAATATCGATCGGATCAAGGTGGCGTCTGTGGCCGTTTTTGCTCCCCTCTCGTATTTACCTCCAAGACGGTCTCGAGTCTTCTAGTTCTTAAGCTCGGATTCTACGCAAGTATGGTGGTATCTACTATCTATGGCTATAATCCTGGAGACGACAGCCACTTCACCACCTCATGATAGTCATCGGACGGTGTCTACAGCAAGACGAAACACCCGAGGAAATCAAAATACTCTAGCGAAGCTTGATGGTGATGTTCAGATCGAACTCAAGAAGCAAGATGGGCCCATATGTACTTTGGATCATGGATGTCGGTGTTGCCGGTATTGCTCGCCATAGTATCGGTTTCCACAGTTCCACTGGCCCCTCCCCCCCCCCAACTCTGGGAACGCCTCGATCTAAATCTATACCTTTGGTCCAAGTATATATCTTAGTGGCTTGTCCGAACGTTTTCAGATATCAAGCCGCTGTCAAACGCCATCGATTCATCTGTTTCGATCTTCTGGATCTGTCTGTACATGCCGCGAAAGACTGGGCTTTCCATCAGACGGGACCATCCGCTACAGTATTGTCTTTTACTTGTAAGTTTGTAAGATACGCTTCTTTGTCCGCGTTAATCTCCGTCGACGCTTTCGTTCAACAAGAATACAACATCGAACCCACCTCGTTTTAAACTAGAATCCTCGCTGGGAAATGAGTATCACATTGCGGAAAGTGGGTCATCAGATTTCTCCGTCTAACGTGATGCTGATGAGGCATCGCCTCTAGATCTTCGCTGCTCTGTTGTATCTATGCGTTCGGAACTATCGCTCATGATTTACGCCCAGGTGATGCTTTATTTCTAGAACTACGATAGACTATTTTTAGTAGGAATCCCACCTGGATTTTTGGGCAGTCTCCTAGTGCACGGGTAAGAAAGTCCGACGCAGCTATTACGACTGAGCTTCGTCCGTGTCAGACGGCTTCAAAAGGGTAGAAGATCCTTGGCTTCGGTTTGTCTGTCTCTTGATCCATCGTCGTTTGCCTAGTGTTATTTTATCCACTCGAATTCTTTCAGGCTCCGAACGATCTTGTTCTAAACGATTTATGGTCCGAATGGCAAGCCCAACGTATTAGAACACTATCTTTGACTCCTTTGATCATTACATGTGTGTTTTTTCTACAACAGAGAATGGCACAGCGAGTTCAACATGTGGTGCCAAAGCTTCTCGTAGACTCATCTACAATACATTCCGGGCGAACCCGGCCCTTCTATCACGGATAATTTTGTACCCTCGCCGTCCGTGCTTTATTTTGATTCAATATTGGTTCAAGGAAGTGCTGCGCTTTGAGATGGTTACAATACCGACTGCGCGATGTGGTGTGGAGTTGCTTCGTCTTCTTTGATCAATGGCACTATTCACGAACCTTCCTAGAATCACCTTGTGTTGTTGGTGGCTGAATTTCTTCTGATCATCTTTCAAGATTTCTCCACTTGACACCAGCTAACGGGCACAGGAATTAGCCGTGAACAAACAGTAACAGTGTTTCTTGGAGCACCCGTGGCTATCGAGCTTGAGCTTAAATTTGCTCGATGCCAAAGTTGAGGACTAAACGTCATTTCCTCAAGTCTGATCGGTCCTTCACAAAGCAGCTGACTTTACTGCGCGCTTTAAGGTTAGTGGCACCTTGTCCTCGTTTTTCCGCGGCTGATCTGTTTATAGCGAATTTGACTGCACTTGTGCAGCCGTCTCCTTCAACCTCGTAAGTCTAGGATTCATGTTCAAGGTTTTCGAATATGACTTTTGGCCATACCAGAGATAGAAATGCTTGGGATGCCGCTAGCGTCTCTTAGGGGAATCTGTCACTTGTCCTCGGATTGCTCATGTCGTTGGTTATAAGTGGCTTAATGGCGCCCTTTTCGGCCTGTGCAAGTGGCTTGAAGTAAGTGTATGGAACAGGTACAAGACTCACTTTTGTGATGGGTACATGGAATCCTGTTCCCTCGGCGCCGAAGTTGGTTCCTATGCATGGGCGATGCGACTGCCAGCTCTCCTTAGCGTAGGCTACATTGGCGCGGTCATCGTAGGGGTGTTTCACGCCACCCCGAAACGCCACCTGGACGACAACGTACGGGAGTACTCGTTTCTTGCTAAGTATGTGTCACCGAGAATCGCTTGCAACATTAACTGTCCTCGGCACGTCTCGTACGCGGGTGCGAGAACTTCAAGCGGGACAACGGTAATAGGAACCATCGCTTGGAAGAGGCCGACTTCCGAGGAAATAAATTTGGGCGTACTCGCCGTCGACGGTTCAATATAGCGATACCATCGCCAGGTTAATGAGAAACCCATGTTCGCCGTACTTTGATGTTTCATAGAACTCTGATGTTGCAGCGTCAAGACATAATCCGTCACGGTCTACTTGTTGTTGACTGGCGAGGAAGTTCCGTTACGGCAAGTTATGTGATTGCATTTGACACCGGTCCACGAAGTTACCCCGACCCTGTATACGAGCAAGTACTGTCGACAGCATCCAGAGCCGCATACGACTCATTCTTTCCAATGTAACTCCAACGAGTTATGTGTATGTTCATGGTCCAAGACCAGTGCCTGTAAAAACGTAACGTCAAAAAGAATAAATCCCCGGTATCCCTGGATAGCCGCGGCAAGCCAATTCCGAGGAATAGTCAGGGTTCATCCCATCACTGCACAGCCCGCTCAATACGAGCAAACCTAATTAAAAGATCCTAGATACCAGGACTCAAGAACGACTGGAGCGCTGATTGCTCGTGCTGCCTTCCAAGATGATCATCATCGACGAAGGTATTCTTGGAGAAGCCGATTTTGATTTAAGGGACACACGGACGCGAGACCCGGGGTATTTGAGTAGTACGCATCGTGAACACGTTCTATACATACCCCACATTCGCGCAGAAAGTTGCCGATAGAAATGCGGTAGAAAGCGGTGGTGATTTGCTCTACCCGGCGTCCGATCAAGACTGACGCAAATCCTCGGAGGGCCAAGCACGCTTTCGGTCGCCACAAGAACCACAGCAAGACAAAAGATTACACATGCGCCAGATTGCATGGGAAAATCCAGACCGTAGTTGATCAAAAAACTTGGTGCGAAGGGAAAGCCGCGCTGTTTGTTGGCCTCGGATACTAGTGTGCATTCAAAAAGGTGAGCGTGAGTGATTGTTGTCACTCAAAAAGACAAGGAAGCGACTTAAAGATTCCGGTATCAAGGGAAGTACAGGGAAAGAAACGCGCAGAAGACGAATGAATAGTCGCCTCAGTGATAGCGTTCAGCAGGGCTGAACGTGGCTGTGTTTCTCTGACCGCGGTTCCGGGTCTTCGGGCCGATCGCAAAATTTCGCTGCCTTAACCACCACCACCGAAAAAATGACCACCCCGCGCCTCAGCGACTCCCAAGCGCGCCTAATCACACCCAATGCAATGTCCGTGGGGGCATTGAAATCGGCTCATTCACGCTCAAATCCGGACGACAGTCACCGTACTTCTTTAACTCTTCGCTCCTCTCATCGGGTTCCACCTTGTCTGTCTTGGCTACTGCTCTTGCCGACACCCTGGCCGATGTAGGCAATTTCGATGTATTATTTGGCCCTGCATATAAGGGAATACCTTTGGGTGCAATTACTGTTGTCAAGCTGTTTGAGAAGCACGGACGGGATGTGGGCATGGCCTATGATCGAAAGGAGGCCAAGGATCATGGGGAAGGCGGAATGCTTGTCGGAGTGCCGATGACGGGAAAGAAAGTAGTCATTGTAGACGATGTCATGACGTCTGGAAAGGCTATCAGGGGCGCCATCGATGCCGTACGGAGCGCTGGAGGCGAAGTGGTCGGGGTAGTTCAATGTCTTGATAGAGAAGAGGTTGGACGAGAGGGTGGAACGAGCACAGTCCGGGAGATAGAAGAAGTTGTAGGATGTGGCAAGGTGCGGGCGATACTCAAGATGCGAGATTTAATGAGATGGCTCGAAAGTGAGGGAAAGACGCATGAACTGGATGACATGAAAGGATATTGGGAACGCTATGGCATCAAGGACTGAGGATAGCATTTAAATAGATGGTGGATATACTCATGGTTGTCCAAGAGAACGGAGAAAGCGATAGAGATTCATCCTTCTGTTGACGATAGTGGCCACCATAAATCGACTATTTATCTAAATAAGTATAGGATTTCTTCTTTATCAACTTTGTAAAGGAGAACTCACCAACACACCCGTCAAAACTGTTTAGAGAGTGGTCACTGATGGGAACCCAGCTAGAGATCAAACACGCGTTGCCCCAATCTAGCGCGTCTCACCGCAAAGAACGCTTCGTTGAAGCCAAAATATAGTCTAGAAAGCAACAGATTTACGTTACAAAGCTTGGTCCTGAGAAATTAGCAGTGTTCACCTTCCTCAAGGATGCCATAGAATGTAGAAGAATTTGTTGGGCAGAATAAGCCGAGTTTTGAGAAAGCTCCACGAAGGTAAACGGTGTTATGCAACCAGAAGGACACAAGACAGATGTCTAGTAATTCTGAGAGCAATATTCAGAGTGTCCACTGCGATAGTAGTTCCAATCGTAGGACCTACACCAAAGTCTATTGAATTCAAAGAAGCAAGATACTCAGGGTTTTGCTGCCAGTGGCTGCCGTTGCCGTCAAATAAGATGAGAGCCCGGGAACTTCAACTTGATATCTGTACACATTTTGGGAAAATATAGTTTGTGGATCAATTCCAGAGAGCACTGTATCCGGCCGTAACACACCCAGGCTGAGGTACACCACTGCAACGGCACGGGTCAACCATCGGCAGGCCTCGGGCCGATAGCGGGCCTCGACTTGTTCAGGACCAATCCATACGACCGCATTGTACATTTTCCCAGCCCAATACAGACTCCAGAGTGCTTGGGAAACGCGGAAACGTCGTTCCTTGACATAAATAGAACTTCGAAAGTGTCAAGAGAAACTCCCAAAAAATTCACTGGCGATGATAACTTTGTGGCTTCGCGTTTACTCCCTACTCATCGACACCCTCGACCGGCAACATTCCGATACTTATCACTGTTCTGTGCCCTTCTGTGCCACAGCTTCGCTTCTTATCAGGGCTAAGTTCACCGTTTACTGCACCTGACAGGCAATCATGAGACCGAGTCGCCGTTTTACTTACTCCCTATGGATTATGGTTTTTCAAACAGAGAATGTCGTCTTGATTCAGGGACTGGCCATGAGTTCTCGACGAACGCCCTTAAAACACATCACTTCCTAATGATGCCTCTTTGCCAATATCTTTCTCCCCATGTCAAAGCAAATCGAGTCCTCCGAGAGCGAGAAAGACGCTGTTGTCGATCATGCTATTGACTCGGACGCGGAGAAACGTCTTCTTAAGAAGCTGGATTGGATCCTGCTGCCCATGTTTACGCTTATCTGTGAGGCATTTTCTATGTTTTGGCGTGGGTCCTGTTTTGACTTTGACTTGATGAGATTGCATGAATTTTATTGACAGGTAGCTAATCAGACTTCGTATTTCGAAAAGATCTAAATGTTACTTGTCGACCGACACATACAGGACAGCGATAGGTTTGTGATTTTTCGGATCGTTTACACTCAAAAAAGATGCCATTTGTTATCAGGAAATGCTAAAATTGCAGGTGAGTGTCCGTCTCTCTTGTGGGCGCAAAATCAGACTCGTGTTCCAGGCATTGAAAAGGATCTGAACATGCAGGGATTTGACTTCAACATTGCACTAACAGTATTCTTTATTCTTGTGCGTCCCTTTTGTTCTTTCAGCATCCGATCTGATGGAAATACCCAGTACATCTCTGCCGAAATCCCGTCCAACCTTATGCTCAAGCATTTCGGTTCTGTGTGGCTCGCTGGCCTGGTTACTGGTTTTGGAATCGTTTCGATTGGCACGGCGTTTGTCAAATCATTTGCTGGCCTTATTATAACCAGGGTTTTCTTGGGTATAGCTGAAGGTGGTACTTTGGTACGATGCTACCCTGATTTTTGCTCTTTTATCTTATTTGCATTGCAGTCGGGGTTGACCTATATCATGTCAAGAGTGAATAGTTTTGTTTGCTTCAAGTTCATCTCGGTCCATGTCAACAACTCTTTCTATCCTAGTACTATCGACGCTCCGAGCTCGTGTTGCGACTTGGGATCTTCTTCGGTGTATCCACTAACCTCGCAGGCGCATGTAAGCTTTCTTTGTTAGAGCCACTTTTTTTGACTGAGTATCCCGGTGTTAGTTGGTGGACTCCTTGCGTCGGGACTCCTCTCTCTAAAGGATATAGGAACGGTCATGTCGTGGCGGAAGATTTTTCTTGTTGAGGGCATCATTACCACAGGATTTGGCCTTTTGTGTTTCATCATACTGCCGACGGATCCACAACATACTCGGATGCTAAATCCTCAGGAACGCGCCTTGGCACTTACCCGGATTGACGCAGACCAGGCCACGCGGGTGGGGGGTATGAGGGAGAGGACGACTTGGAAGCTCGTATGGAGGGCCTTCAATTTTAATGTCAATTCCGTTCAAGTCTTTGCTGCTTCATCCTTCTAACGAATCTGTTACAGACTGCGATATGCTCAATTTGTTACCTGATGATCAACGTATCATTCCAAGGACTAAGTTTATTTATGCCCACGGTCATTGCTACATGTTCGTGTGTCAATTTTCACTCACTACTTTATGCATTAATGGCGTGTCTATGAATATAGTGGGAAATACAGTGAGATGAGCTTTCATAAAGAATGCTCAGAATAGTTTCTGACTGACCTGGAAGCCACTGTACAATCTCAATTGCGCACGGTTCCGCCCTATGTCCTGGGTGCAGTATGGATCATTTTTAATGCATACTATTGCTATCGAAAGAATCAGCGGGCGATTCCCATCTTTTTTTCGACTT
>NW_026848471.1:0-68137 GCF_030435595.1 Desarmillaria tabescens
CGCACCCCTGATGTACCTGTCCCTCGGCGCTTAAACTAGCTTATAAAGTCGACGAATGGGGGGAATAGCTCAGGTCTTCTACCTATTCGCTTGACGAATCCCCTCGGTTTGTACCAATTTCACACCCACATCCAAAATACCAAGTTTCCAGTTCATACAGGCATCTATATCATGTCTCCTGAAATTGGAGCATTATACATCGTGCTCTTCGCACGCTATCAACCAGGAAGCTATCACTGGGGATTATACCATCACTGGGCGGCTTCGCCCTCTGGTTCCGAGACCACCTCCGCAGGCAAGGTACTAAATATCATGGCCGTACTGTAGGGGAGGATTGGGGTCGTTGGCAAGTGGAGATTGATGGGACGAGTCGTGCATGGCAGTCGCTGTTGTTTGTCGGCTTAATTCAAGATCGGGTACGTCGATCCGACAAAGAGACAGTCGTTAGAAGCGACTCTTGACAAGGTTACCTGTACTTCGCCCTCTTCCAAATATCCCGTTCACTTGTCGGACTTGGGTGCTGAAGGCTGTTAATCGCTTGATTGATGTTGGTGCTGTTCGGGTGCGACAGTGTCAAGGCATTGGAGACTGGAAGCCATAGCTTTCGGAAACAAGGAGGCTTCCACTCGTCCTGCTCGACCCCGTCCTATTGTCCAGTCCGCTGTGTGTAAATTCTGATGCCATGAAGTACTTCTTTCCTAGTAAGCGCGTTCTATCGCTCTTGCAACCTAATCCTAAATTCATAATTCGCAGCGCAGGGATCGTTCATCCATACTCCAGTCAGATAGATAACCTTTTTTTTTGCGTGTAACATACAGCTGAGGTACAAAGAAATGATCAAAAGCGCCATGTGAAATATGACAGTCTCTCTGTCATCCCAAACGGAGACCCGCAACGGAATCTGAGAACCCTGATTAGCTTTAACCCTCCACCGCGGGGGACAATCACGAGTCCAGCCGGATATTCTTGCACATTCAGACACCTCCGGTAAACTGAACTCGAAATGCTTCACAAGGTCGACGATGATGACTTGCATTTCCATGATCCTATCGTTCCAGGTTAGATACCGGCCATAGACTCTGGCTTGGAGGTGACCTACGCGAACTCCCAACTTGAATTTTTTCACTTAAAATTGAGTGCTGGAAACGGGAAACAAGTGAGGACACACCCTATGCATGAACGCGTCCCGGAGCCTCATTTTTTAAGTGAGCGAGTGAGTCACTAGAGTGAGATGTACGATTCACCAAATGTCATCCTGCAGACACAAAATTCATATTTCGTTTCAATACGAGTACGTTCATTCTTACTCACAAATTTCCATACATCCCGAGCAGAGTGCGAGGCTGAGCTCTGTCGCCAATAAATCGGTTTGGATTCCACTGATCTGCGTCGGGACCCCAGATGTTCGGCAGCCTGACGATGTTTAGACCCTCCAGTGTCTTATCATCGGGAACAATTACGCATACCGATTATACATGTATATCGAACAATGAATTGTTTGTCCTTCGGGGATAGGAATGCCTTTCAAGATCTTCCCATCCTTGGTAATAATCGGTTCGGATAGTGGAAGGCAATCATCTTGAACTGCCCTACGCATAAGGGTGGGTGCGATAGGGTGTAGGCGAAGGTTTTCCTGTCAATGATTAAAATCAAAACGGCGTAACAAGTCCGAACTTTGTTCAGCTTCACGTACTTTGATGGCAGCGTTTAGAAATGGCATCGAATCATACTCGTTCGAGGAAAGTTTGGTGTTCTGCAGGCAAGCTTGCGAAATCTCTTCCCATATTTTTCTTTGATCTTCGGGATGCGCAGAAAGTTCGTATAAAAGCCACCCTAGGGTAGTGGCTGTCGTCTCGTGTCCCGCAATGACAAATGTGCTACAGTGGGAAAGATGTCAATAAAGTTTAGACCCTGAAAGATAACACTTGCGCAAGTTGTGCCTCGACTTCATTGTCTCTCATCTGATCCGCGCCACGCGCTCTTGCTAAAAAGATAGCTCAGATACTAGAACTGTGAATCACGGTTTGGTGACGACTAACCTAGGACATCAAGGAGATCCCTATTCCCTGGTTCTGGTAGCATTCGGAGTCCTGATCCGAAGCCACGGTTAAAGGTTCGAGTCCAATATGATGACCCTTGTTCGGCATGAAAAGTGACCATTCGAGTGCAAACAAGTCAATCCGAACAAAAAATCCTCCCCCGGCATGAGAGCCAACGTCAGAAGTGGTAAGTTAATCGAAACGGCTGCGTTTGGTGCTACAAAGATCGTTAGCCCGTAGCCGACAACAAAATACATACACGAAACACCTACCAACTTCCACAGACAAGAATTTTCTTGACCCGAAAATGTCCTCGATATCAAAACCTTGAGATGGCAGGGTGCTGGTGATGAAGTCAACGACGGCACGTCCCTCGAAAAAAAATGATACGTACCTCAAAATTTTGATTTTGGTTCAGTCAATATGGACGGCAGATGTTATTAAAATCGTCAACGACATCGCTGCCATTCAGAACGAGATTGTACTCACCGAAAACTAACTCCCTGTGACAAGAAAACGCCGCCACGTAAGTCTTGAAGTTGGTCACCAGCTAAGGGCGCATCGTACTGGGATATCGAACCAACCCACGTGCGAGGAGGGACATCCTCGCCATCGGTCACGATTGAGTACGCACATCCTGCACTCGCCAGTCACCCCCAAGTTCCGCCCTTGGTCTTCAGTTAGGATGATAGCAAACACTATGGAAGTCGTCAACAAGGCTGCTATCAGTCAATACAAGATTCCACTCACCAAAGTGGAACCTCCCGTGACAAGAAATACTGCTTGTAGGCCTTGGACGTTGTTCGGCACGCAGTGCAGCACGAATCCATGCTTGAGTGGGAGGAGGAATGTCCTCCTCGTCCACCGGCGCTGAGATCTACAACCCTCACTCGCATCCACCCCTCGGCCCCTCCCTCATATTCTTCTTCATCCAGTCATGTCCAAGTCAGAATCTGCAAAACATCAGTGGAAGCTTGCACAAGGCAACGAATGCAACACTTACCGGAAATCCGTCACTTCACTATCCAGTCGGCAAGACCGTAACTGCGGGGTACCATAGAGAGACGGCTGTTGTGCACTGCAGAAGTCGTCAACAACTTCGTCGCAGGCCGAAAACCAAATAGAATACTCACGAACACATCTCATCCGCCAATCATCCCGTCGGCATGATATCCTTGCTTCCCTGCAATTACCTTGCACCTCACGGTAACCGCCGCCCCGTTTGTTACGTAACATGGCGGAATCTTGGAGGCTTGTTCGGTAGTCGTCGATACATCTTGTGCGGCCCCACGCCCGAGTGGAGAGAAGGGTCGTCAGCACCAGACATCCGCATCCACCTAGCCGAACACCCCTCCATCTCCAAATAATATCCCCCTCATAGAGCTCACACCCTTGCTCCCCGGACATCGATATATCGTGTCAACGCAAATTCTAGTATTCCCATTAACGTTCGATCATACGGCTTCGGAACGATGGTCATTCGGTGTCATGCTGCAGCGGCGGGGATCGGTACGGAGAGTGGATGGTGGTGTTGAAGACGCGCGATGGGTGTGTCGATCGAACGGAGACGACCTGGCGATCGAGTTCGATCAATGCGCATATCCACCTCACGCAAGCCTGCTCCATCACATCCCAACCTGTGCACGACTCCCTCCCCACTACTCTCCCAGATATCCAGCTCACCGGAACGCGATACGTTGCGTCGAGGCAAAAATCGACACCATTGGGATAGAAAAGATGGGGCTGGTCTTAACGAGGGGAAACACAGGATATGTTGACGATTTCCGGGTGGGTGGGAAGGGGTAAGACGAGGAATCGGTCCCTAAAAACAGACGTCACCTCAAACTGTGACGCGCGCGTAAGATATGCCGTACTTACATGTTATCCCTTCACTATCAAGACAACTCCAAATTTCGTTGATGCATTGAGAATCGCAATGCATTTACACTGAGGCGAGGGTCCTTCATAGTTTGAAGACAAGTCTAGAGAATCAAGGTACAAATGAGTAAAACCAAACGTGCAAGTGGGCAACGAAATAGCGCACCAAAGTACGAGATCCCCTGCCTGTGAGTCAGAGTCCTTGAAATTGGAAACCGGGACTATAGCATGGGCTTGCAATGACGGAATTGAGGGGAACAATGAGAACGCATCGGCTCGATCATCATGGTGAAGAGAAAAGCCAGCTAGTGAGTTTGCCAAACAACCCCGTCCCAGTCAAATATTCCTTTTATGGAACTCACCTCCTTGTACGGGTACCACACCTTCCACCAAAACATGCATACCAACACTATGCCCGATACCATGTTTCTGGTTTCATAGGCTTTGGCGCTGCTACAGGCTCGCTGTTTCCTGTCGAAATGGTGTCCTTCGCTCCTCGTGGTTGCCAGATGCTTGCGTTGTGTCACTGTCATAGGCCGGGCATCGCTACAGGCACACTGTTTGTCATTCAAACGATGGGCTTGATCATTTGCGATTTCCTGATACCTGCGTTTCGTGGTTTTCACAGGCTTGGGCGCTGGTACAGGCACACTTTTTCTAGTCATAATGGTGTGCTTGTTTCCTCACCATCGCCCAACACCTGCATTGTGTCGCTGTCATAGGCTCGAGCACCGCTACAGGCATGCTGTTTGTTATGCAAATGGTAGGCTTGATTGTGTGTGGTTGTTCAACACCTGCGTTCGTTGGTTTCCATAGGCTAAGGCTTGAGCCCTGCTGTACAGGCACACTGTTCGGTGAAATGGTGTGCTTTGTCAGTCATGTTCACCTGATGCCTGTGTTTCCTTCCCGAATGTTATCTTCCCCTTCCCCTTCTCTTGCCCATATCTTGTCACTCCGAGTCTGTGGTATCGTCATGATGTATTCTGTCCATTTATTTGTGGTCCATGCGTATGTCTCATATCTATCTCACTTTCTCTTTTGGATATTACATAAAGTCTGCCTTGCACTTTTGTTTTTGTCATGCATTACCACTGAATCTGCCAGTGCATACAATGTTGGTACTAATGGGGCCCATATCTCTCGATGTCTCCCACAATTTTTGGGGCGTTCAAGACATGGATAAGTTGAGAAGTCTTGTTTGAAGGAATTGTCCATGATCTAGGAATCGTTATGCTTCACTCATGTTCTTCATTGTACCCCATGAAGAGTCTCTACTCTGTGAGATGTACGCAACCGTGCGATCAAAACAGTATGAGCCTTCATGGCCACGGCGCATGGCTTGCCATGTCAGGGCTGTGGACCTGGCCATTCCTAATTGGGACCTTGTGCCGGTACCAACACCAACACCAACACCACACCAACAACAGAAGTTCTCGTGCACACTGTGGAGTACACGACATGATGCAAGTGGGACCAAGGGATGTATAGAACTACTTAGCATTGAGGGATGGAGGGGGGCACCAGCATAATGAATGTAAAGACATAAGAATGGGAGATACACACCTATTCACTTTCTGAAGCTTATATATTCCTCTAGGTCCTTCTTTGGCCCAAAATAATTCGTTTCATCACCCAATTTCGCATATTCCAATGTCCCACCATCAAATACTGTAAGTCATCCTAGCAATCGGGTCATGCTCACTCCGGAAAAATGGATAATTACCTTCTGCCTCATTCTGCTTATCAGTGCCTGGATAGTGCCCAATCACACAGGAAAACTTGCTCAAGCATTCCTATTCCATTGGAAATTATTTAGGTATGGTGTTATAAATAGATTTATTCTATAGCCATATGTGATTCTAGCCCAGCATCAATCTTGAAAACCACAAATGTTGTGACACTACACCCCAGTCACCACCCATGTAAATCATATTTCAACTTCAATGATGTCACCCTAACCTCAAGGAACACATTCCTCAAGTTTAAGAAGCCTAGATTTATAAGTTTCCGCAAATTTCAGCACATTTTCTGAATTCTTAGATCTTATGTTCATCTTAAACAGCATATATTCCTCCACAGTACACTCAAAGAGATGAGAGATGCTGAGCCATGTAAATGAGGTACTCGTGCACAGCAAGCAACTGATTGTGCTGCCAGCACAGGGTCAGAGCAAGTTAAGTTCTACCGACATGTAACAAAATACAGAATTACAGTGTGTGACACATAAACTGCAAGTTCTATACTAAGTCAGCAGGAAATTATGCTGGACTGGCAGAGGGTGTACTCATAGGTGGTGCACTTGCTATGAGGATACATTATTGTTCAGTGTCCTGGCAGAGCACAATTTGAAACAAAAAAAAAAAAAGAAAAAACATCTCCTGCTCAAAGTTCTAGTGTTGCTCTTGCTATCCAGCATGTGGTTTCATGGCTCAGAAAAACTGCTACTCATATTCTTTTGATTTATGCTTCTGTTACTACAAGAAAACATATATACAACTCATCATGACATGTACTTGACCGTACATTACAAACAAAAATGTTATTTATGGAAGTTGAATGAATTTTTGTGCTGCAAATTATGGAGTCAGGATTAGGTTGCAAGAGAGATAGAATGCACTTACAAGGAAGGAAGCACAGAGTCGTTGTGTCATTGAATGTACACTTAGCGGACCAGACCACAAAAAGGAGTTGTGATTGCTGAGGGTTCGAAATCTGATTGCACCCAAAAGTTATGGCTTCATTCTGCAATGCCTGAAGGTCTTTGCAGTGAACAGTATCAAAACCAATCAAGTGATGAACAGGGTTCATCACCCAAACTTGGGAGGGCAAAGTGCATGTATGCTTGCCAATTGCCCCTTCCAGCCACTGTCTATGAGCTAGATCCATATCGACATGGCTGATCTTGATTAAGCCTACAAGCCTGTTGCTCAAAAGCAGGCCTAAGAAACTTATCTCCCCATTCTCTATTTGCCAATGGTAATGACTGGGATCCAGCAGTATACTGGTGGCATGATATTTAGTGCCTCTGCCTGCAGATCTCCTATGGTCATCCAGATTCTCCAAGTGATGGTATAATCCCTGTTGGGATAGCAATCCCGAGTTAGTGCTAGAATGCACTTGAAGTTTTGGCATTAGTAAGCAGCATAAACATTTAACTGCAAAAGTAGATATACAGAGTAATTCATAGTAAGTTCTAGAAGTAGTACAACATGTATTTAAGTACGATGCCTCTCCCTCGAGAGGCTAATTAATTCTCTCTCTCACATATTCTCCTCTGTACTTCCAACAGGTTATGGGCCCCAGCCCTAACTGAACTACAGTTATTTACTGGTCAATGAAACAGCAAAATTGGATATTTACTGTAGGTTCCAATTGGTTGGGAATTTTGACTAGGTTTGAATGTAAGAATGTGTAATACTATGCAACAATAAGATACAGTAAAAAAAAGATGCTCAAAGGTGCAGGTACAAGTCCACTTTCACAGCATTATTGTGGCATGGGTATTCTGGGCTATTTTGAGTCATTGAAACAGTCTGGCCCATGTACCCAAACCTCATTAGTCAGCAACTTGGAATCACTCGAGTGCTATAAGAAAGCGAGATCTTCTTTCCAGTCTCCCTCTGATATACAGCCTTGAAATCTTTGCAGATTTTTCTTGCATCTTTCTGAGGAGCACCAGGTAGTTTGGCAAGCTCATTCTTGTATGCAATGACTGCCTTTTCCATTAGCTGGTCATGGCATTTGCGAGTAATCTGGCACTTTTTCAAGTTTGATTTAGCATGTCCAGGCATAGTAAAAAATTGAGCAAGAGGAGAAATAAAATTCGGAGGCAATGGGGCAATAATAGGTGCATTGGACTGTCAGACTGTCCATCAAAGGCAATAGCTTGGCAGAACCACACTTTTATCTATGCCCTAGACTCCTTAGATAATGGGCACCTGGTCTCAAACTTGTCATACAGGTTCTTCAGAAGGTCATTAACATTATTGAGGCCTTTGTGGGTGATTACATTCAGATGGAGGACACACATTTCTGGGTCAGATTTTGAGTTCATGAAAAAATAGATATTTTTAGAACAGAAGCCTCAATTTCTCAGAATATTATCCATGTCACATATGAAGAATTACTGTAGAACATAAAGATACAATACACACCAGCAATGTAATACAAATTAATGATGAAGGATGAAGGGAGGGAGAGCAAGAGGCTAAGTGTTTCATTGAACCATGGTGTTGCAATGACCGGTAAATAACTGTACTTACACTGTTACCTACTTCGCACTTTTGTACATTACATACACATAGAGAACCACATGGAAATCCAGTCTGTTTACAGAATTGACCCCCTTAAGGGCCTGAAAATTTACCCGACATGGAAGATCAAGAAGATCGATATCCTAACCAATTTAGGTCTAATTGATTATGCAGACAGAAGCACTCCAGCCCCAGCAGAAGCGGCACTGGTGGCAGATTGGAAGAAGAGCAATAGGAAGGCTCTTTCGACAATAAGGTTGCGGGTTTTGGATGGCCCACTGGTGTATATTGCTGGTTCAGAGACTTTGGCAGAAGCCTGGAAAGCTCTAAAAGACATGTATGAGTCCAGGGGACCCATGGGAATTGTCCTTGTGAGAAGAAAATTCTTTAGAGCTCAGTGTGAAGAAGGAGGAAACATAGAGGAACATATTAGGACTATGAGGTCCTATCAGGAGGAGCTGGCATCCCTCAAGCAGAAAGTTGAGGAGGAGGACTTCTCTATTACACTGCTTACATCACTCCCAGAATTGTGGAATTCATTCATTTCATCAGTGGACACTGCAGATTTGAAAGATTCCTACAAATTGATTTCCTGAATTCTCCAGGAAGACATCCAATTACGAGAAAAGACTTCTGATCTGACCACAACACTTGCAGCACATGGCAAGAAGAAGTCCAACTCAAAAATCACATGTTACAGATGTGGAAAAACTGGTCACATTAGGGCAAACTGCCCAAATGGAAAGAAGAATTCTGGAAAGTCATGGAAGGGGAAAGGGAAGGGCCATACTCAGGCACATGTTGCCAAATCGGATTTGGATGAAGAAGGCTATGCATTTTGCACTACAGACACTGCACTTGTTATGCTTGCAGGGTCATCATGGCTGGGGGACTCAGAAACAACTAAACATATAGTCAAGAACAGATTGCATTTTTCTGACTATGTTGAGACCCCAGGACATGAAGTTATTGGTGTAGGAAAGTCAAAAGGCTTGGGAAGAGGAACAGTAAAGATTAAAATGGTTGAAGGGGACAAGATTACTTCAGTTACACTGAAGGATTGTATTCACTGTCCTGAGGCACCATTCAATCTTATTTTGCTAGGGTGCATCATGGATGCCAGGTTTGAACTTAAATTCAAAGGATCCTGAATGGATATTATCTCACTGCATGACAAGACAATTGGTCATGGAGATAAGATTTTAAAGCTGTATAGCCTTGACATCATTGCATCAGAAATAACTCAAGCCCACGCAATTAAACCAGCCCGATCATGGCAGAAGTGGCACCGAGTGATGGGCCACTTAAATATAGGATCAGTAAAGAGATTATTCAGAAAGAAGATGGTCAAGGGTATGGATGTGGATGAGTCAGCTGAGCCCCAGAAGGATTGCAAAGCCTGCATAAAGGCCAAGCACCATGTTGAGCCATTTCTGCAAGAAGCTCAAAGGGAATACATAAGAATAGGTGAAATGTCATTTTCAGACCTATGGGGGCTAGCCCGAACTCAGAATATCCATGGAAAAAGATATTACATAAGCTTCACAGATGGCAAATCCCAGAGGACAATGTTGTATTTTCTCAAGTCAAAAGAAGGTACAGAGATCCAAAAGAAAATCCAGCAGTACCAGAAATACATCAAAGTCCACAAAGGGGAAGACCTGAAGTTTATGAGGATTGATAATGGGAAGGAATACCTCCATGGCAATGGCATTCAGTTGGAACTGACTGCCACATATTCTCCACCCCAAAATGGAATTGCAGAGAGAGTCAATCGGACCCTTGTAGAGCATGCACATGCCATGCTAGAAGAACATCACTTGCCAAAATTCCTATGGCCCGAGGCAGTGGCATATGCCATGTACCTGAAGAACTGATCACTGACTAAGGCCATCAAGAATGATCTAACTCCCAAAGAAGTGTTTTGAGGCATGAAACCAGACATTTCAACACTCCAGGAGTTCGGAGTAAAGTGCTGGGTGTTGCAGCAAGATAACAAAAGGTCAAAACTCGACCCGAAATCAAGGGAGGTCATTTTTACAGGTCTTACAGATGAACCTAGGGCCTGAAGATATCATAATTCTCAGACCAGACAGATTCAGACCTCAAGAAATGTTATATTCCTTGATGACAACACTAAAGAGCCTACAGACAATGACTATATTGTATCCCACCCTTCATCGCTCGAGGGGGAGTCAGGGAACAATGTTGAGCAGACTCCAGGTGGAAATGATGACATTTCTGATGATTCTGTGGCTGCCGAAATTGCCGAATCAAAAGGGGAAATACCCCTTGATGCCCCAGCAACCAAATCAAAGCTTCCCATTTGGCATGGGAAGGTGATCGAGCCACATACCAAATCAGTCTGGATCACATCAATCAATCAACCAAGTTACCGGTTGCTCAATAATCCAGCTGCAAGAGGCACGAAACTGCCAGAATTGCAGCGTGAAATGTCACAGGAACCTTCGGAAACTGCAAATATAGCAGCAGACTATGCATGTCTGGGGGAGACTGCAGATAACCTCAGTGATGAGCCATTAAGCCTTGAAGAAGCCAAAACAAGGCCAGATTGGCATCATTGGAAGAAAGCAATGAATGAAGAATATAATCTATTGACTTCTCTGGGTACATGGCAGTTAGAGGAATTACCCCAGGACAGATCACTTGTAAATTGCAAGTGGACTTATAGATTAAAAAGGGATGGTGATGGGAAAATCACCAGATACAAGGCCAGACTCATTGTGAAAGGATTTTCACAGGTTCCCAGCATTGATTTCTTTGAGACATATGCACCCATTATCAGGCTGGACACATTCAACCTACTTATGGCCATTGCCACATGAAGAAACTTGATTATACATGGAATGGATGTCATCAGAGCTTACTTAAATGGAAAGCTCAATGAATCCATTTACATGGCTCAACTGCCAGAATATTCTGATGGAAGTGGCAAAGTAGCACATCTCAAATTAACATTGTATGGGCTCAAGCAATCTGGCCGAGTTTGGAACGAAAGATTAAACACTACATTTTTGGGACTTGGTGTTAAGCACTAACTCTAATCTGAACCAAGGCTGGTCTCTATCCTGTCACTTGCATTTGGTGATTCAGTGTTAGAGAGGCATTGGTAGATTGTGAGAAGTTAGGCATCACTTTATAGCAAAAGCAAGGAGCTTGTAAGAGTTAGGAGTATATAACCTTAGCTGAAGCTGGGGTCTAAGGCCACAGTGTAGGCTAGCTTAAATACATGTTAGACTCGTACTAAGAATAGTATCTACAAGGGTGCATGCAATGAGAAGTGCATCTTTTAATGAATGAGGAGTGAGGACACTAAAAGAAGTGTACTCCCGACAAATGAGAGTAAAGAGCACATATCACCTGCATCTGTGTGGGACTCCGTCTGAATAGGCTGCATCCCATAGACCGCCCTCGACTGGCAGTCGACTCTTGTCCAACTACTAAGAAGCATGATGCCATCAAGAGAAGCATAATAGCACATGCAGGTTGTTGGTCATCTGGGGTGCGGCAGCTGTGAACTGGGGTGATGGCAACTGGGTAAATGGGTAAGGAGTGTGCCAGCAGAATATTATGGGTCCAAGAGATAAGATAGGCAGGTCTGGGGTTCTGAGGGATAAGGATAAGATAAGATAAGGAAAATAGAGGTAAAGTCATAATAACACCCCCCGACTAAGACTGTCGTCCCGACAGTCCTTTAGCCATACTTACTCCCTGAGTTGAGGGAGTTAGTAGATTCCATATCCTATTTATAGTCCTTGTTTTGTTTCCAAGCAGACATGCCCCATTCTTTTTGAGGGAAACTGGGGTCGGTCTGAGTCGTTAGGGGAGACCTGGAATGCTCATCTTCAAAGAAGTCTTCATCCATGTCCGATGAATAATAGCCCTGCTCATCAGAGAATAATGGATCAGTATGATTCCTGCTGGGGATTGAAAAGAAAGTTGAGCTCTCGGTTGAAGGGCCAGGAGATGATATGGTTATACATCCTCTTTCATTCTCCAAGTGTCGCAAATCATGATCCCATACGTGGTCTTCCTTGTTCTCATATTCCTTGATGAGTTCTTTGGCATTGGCAAGATTGCTCCTCTTGACCCAAGTAGCTTCCTCCACTGGGTATCCTTTCTATTTGACCAAATATTCCATTATGGTCCTCTGGCTGTGTCCTCGGCCGATGATACGGTTGTGGTCCTGAAGTAGTTCTTCTACTTCGTATTCTTCCTTGCCCTCCATGAGTTCTGGCTCGGATGGTGGAGGTTTTTCCTGGTTGGAAAACTCTGGGGGGATGTACAGAGTTAGATATCGTTCATTGAATTTGTTATGGATCTGCCATCCTGGCGGTAGCTTTAACTCGTATGTGGAGGGCCCCTTTTTGAAAATTACTTCAAAGGGGCCAACACGTTTGTCGCCTAGCTTCGCTGGTCGGGGAAGATGAAGGTTGGTTGAGTCCAACCAGACTTTATCTCCTGGTTGGTACTCTTGTGCAGGACAAGTATATTTGTTATAAGCCTTTCTCATAACTTCAACGGCTTTATCCAAAGAGTCTTCTGCTTGCTTGCCACCTCATAAGGCCAGTTGTATATACAATTTCCTGTAGGCTCAGGAATTAGATTGTACACAATTCTGTGAGGCCTGCAGGCTTGATAAGTATACACATGTATGAAAGCCTGGATCCAATCAAAATCCGCATTTTTTCAAATATTAGGCACATTTCCTATTGGGATGGGCTAGAATTTTCTGTGGGACCTTTCATAAAAATCTATAATTAGCCTGTAAAGTCAGCCCATCAATATCTGGCTGAAAATGGCTGGATGCGACCAAATGAAAATGGATGTAGTGGCAGTGCCGGATTTTTGATGGCATTATAGGGGCTATTTTCCGGTCAGAATAGGATTTAGGCTGGTTTCTGGGTGCTCGGCAGGTCAGGTCATGGTCCTGTAATATTCACAAACCTAAATAACATAAAAGCGAACCTACTGATGAGGTATAGGGGCTCTGGAGAGTATGTAATATAGGTATTTTCGCAAAAATGGCTGCAATATTTGCTTTCTTGGGGGGTTTTTAGGGTGATACATGCATTGGATTGACCAGGGGACTTCACCAATGAATTTCCTGACCTTGAAAACCCCCAAACGATCCCTCTATAGCACTTGTGGCACATTTTATTACCAGGATTAGACGAGCATATTGGATTTTTAGGATGCAGCATGCTTTGGATTGCTTTGAAAACTATACCAGTCAATTCGTACACTATGAAAACCTTAGAATACATTGTCTTCTATAATATTTGACCTGTATAATACTGTAAAAAAGTGGGGATTATCACCAATCATTCATGGTCATTTTATCAAGAAAACATCTGGTGGTAAGAACAAATCAGACTGCAGCAATTGTCAAGGAAAGTCCATATTGTACTTCGGAGTGTTGACACTTCACATCCCATGAATGATTGGTGATCCTACCATTTTTTGGGTCAAGGAATCCGATTCTGACATTCTCCAAGCTATAGAATGATCAGAATATCGAAATTGGGGATGTGCTCCTCATCATTTGCAGAATGATTTACTTATATCTCTTCCAATACATTTTGGATAAATGTGGGAATTTGTACAAATGATTATACAATACATATCATCTCTCATATAACAGGAATACCTTCTCCAACCACTAGAAATGCGTAATACAAGGTATATCTCCTCCATCCCCTATTACTCTTTTTTAACATGTATTTTTGTAGGTTTTCTTTAAATCCTGGTGTTATCCGAGGGTTTTCGAGGTCAAGAAATACACTGGTAGAAGTTACGAAGTATTCTGAGGTACAGAAAAGTGATTTTCCATATGTGCTCCTCCTAAACTGTAATATTATTATTACCATCGTTTATGGAGCCCAATAAAAGGTTCCTATAGTCGTTTTAGGGTTTTAAATGTCAAGGAATCTATTGGTGATAGTCCCAGACTCATCCGAAGCACAGAAAACAAAATAAACCATATGTGCACCCCAATCCCCACTTTTTTACAGTATTATACAGGTCAAATATTATAGAAGACAATGTATTCTAAGGTTTTCATAGTGTACGAATTGACTGGTATAGTTTTCAAAGCAATCCAAAGCATGCTGCATCCTAAAAATCCAATATGCTCGTCTAATCCTGGTAATAAAATGTGCCACAAGTGCTATAGAGGGATCGTTTGGGGGTTTTCAAGGTCAGGAAATTCATTGGTGAAGTCCCCTGGTCAATCCAATGCATGTATCACCCTAAAAACCCCCCAAGAAAGCAAATATTGCAGCCATTTTTGCGAAAATACCTATATTACATACTCTCCAGAGCCCCTATACCTCATCAGTAGGTTCGCTTTTATGTTATTTAGGTTTGTGAATATTACAGGACCATGACCTGACCTGCCGAGCACCCAGAAACCAGCCTAAATCCTATTCTGACCGGAAAATAGCCCCTATAATGCCATCAAAAATCCGGCACTGCCACTACATCCATTTTCATTTGGTCGCATCCAGCCATTTTCAGCCAGATATTGATGGGCTGACTTTACAGGCTAATTATAGATTTTTATGAAAGGTCCCACAGAAAATTCTAGCCCATCCCAATAGGAAATGTGCCTAATATTTGAAAAAATGCGGATTTAGGCCATTACATATCAGGAGTCATGTAAGTATACAACTCAGGCCTCATGGGATTGTATACAATTTAATTCCTGTGCTTACAGGGCAATTGTACACAATATTGGCTATATGGCCTCTGCTTGCATACTCTTTGGAGGCTTTCAACAAAGTCAGTTACCAATGGTGTTTCCAACTGCCTCACCACGGTTGGGCGAATTTCCCCATCTCGTTCAAAGACGATTTTGATGAGGGAAAAGCCCATTGCAGAGTGTTGGCAGTTGTTGTGAGCGAAGGCTGCCCATTGCAGCCATTCACTCCAGTTGTCCTATTTGTGGTTGACAAAGACTTGAAGGTATTTTTTGAGTTCTTGGTTAACCCGTTCTGTTTGCCCATCCATCTGAGGGTGATAGGCTGTCGATGGATTTCCTTGAATATTCATCATTGTGTATAGCTCAGTGATGAATTTCGATACGAATTGAGGCCCTCGGTCAGAGATGACCTTGGAGGGAGTGACTCCAAATCGGCAAATGATTTCGTCGCATAGGATTTTGTCCCATCCACTCGAGGAAAGTTCTTTCATGCAAGGAATCAGCATGATGTATTTCGAGAATCAGTCTACAATGACTAATACTGCATTGTAGCCCTTAGATTCTGGAAATCCCATGATCATGTCGACTGAGATGTGTTCCCAAGGTCGGGATGGTACAGTGTTAGGATGTAGCGGGGCTGCCTTCCGCTGTGTGTCAGTTCTCGTTCTCTGACATGCCTCGCATCCTCATACATAGGTTTCCACATCCTTTCATAGCTTGGGCCACCAATAGTTTCTTAAGACCAATTCCTTAGTCTTTTCAATATCTGGGTGCCCTGTGGAGACGTGGTCGTGGCAATGGGAGATGAGCTCTCCTCGTAGGGTGTGATCACAGGGGACATAGATACGTCCATCGTAGAGTAGAAGGTGGTCTTTCTCGATGACCCCCTTCTCATGGTTGAGGCTTGAAGCAATCCCTTGGTCCCACCGTTGGTGATCGCTCATCGCTCTTCTGATTTTGTTATGAATTTCTTCCTCAGTTGGCATTATTAGGGCACGGAAGAATTCTGGTTTCAAGAGGACAATGTTGTCGTTGTCCTTCTTGCCTTGGTCATGGTTGGCCCGCCGACTTAGAAGGTCAGCTTTCCTATTGGATGCTCCCGGTTTGTGATTGAGCATGAAGTGGTATTCTGCTAACTCAGTAATCCACCATGCTTGTCTGCAGTTGAGTTTCTGGGGTTTGCGGAAGTATTGTAGATTTGAGTGATCTGTCCAGATTTCAAAATCTTGATGGGCACCCATAAGATAATGTCGCCATTCTTCTAAGGCGATCATTATTGCTAGTAATTCCTTGTCGTAAATCTCGTAATTCCGTTCCGTCGTGGAGAGAGATTTTGATAGGAATGTGATTGGGCACCATTTCCCTTCCTGTTCCTGTGACAGGACAGCACCGATTGCCCCTTCACTGGAGTCCGCCTCCATGCAAAACTTGTTGTAGTCATTTGGCATCACCAAAACGACTCCCATTGTGAATTGATGTTTGAGTTCCTCAAACGCTTCTTGTTGTTCCTCCCCCCATGTCCAAGGGTTTTTCCCCATGAGCCTCATCATTGGTTTGACGATTGCGCTATAATGCCAGATAAATCGCTGGTAGAAGTTGGTGAATCCCAGGAATGACTGTAGTTCCTGTTTCTTGGAGGGTGCTGGCCAGTCCGTGATACCAGTGATTTTTACTGGATCCATCTTAATGGATCCTTCACTGATAATGACTCCAAGGTACTCTGTCTCGAGTACCTCGAATTCACACTTTTCTGCCTTTAAGAATAATTTGTTCTTTTGCAGAATCTTTAGGACTTCCCACACAATTCTTTGGTGTTCTGCCTTGTCCTTGGTGAAGATGAGGATGTCATCCAAATAAATGGTGACCTTTCCTTGAGCAATGAGATCTTTAAAGATATCATTCATCATCCATTGGAACGTGGCTGGCGAATTGGTTAATCCAAAGAACATAACCATGGGCTCATAGAGCCCTCAGTTAGTGTGGAATGTGGCTTTGAACTTGTCTCCCTTTTTGATTCGAACATTGTTGTACCTATTACGATTTTACGCTTTATCTTATCTTATCGACCTCATCGTAATCCTGCTATGCTAATTCTCCGGACTTGATCGCATTCACCCCGTGGGTTCTGTGTGTTTAACGCACCGTTGCAGACACTTGTAGTATATTTAGCACGACCCAAACTGTATTTAAGTAGCTCGACTGCAGGTCTTAAACCTCAGTCTCGAACTAAAGTTTATTCACCCGATAACTTAGTCTGAACTCACTCTCGCTCAACTAAGCGATAGCTCCCTTAACGCAAACCTGCGGACAACACAAAGCGCCTGACCGAAGTGCGAGTCACGCTTAGTTGTTTGATCTTGTTTGTTATATCGGTCGCTAACAATTAGTTCGAGACTTTCTTACTCTTCATCAACAATCACGTTGACGAACAGTAACGAATGAACCCCATCGAACAATACCTCACCGACCTCTTTGGACTCCAAGGCTTTATTGCCGTAGCCTATCTCGCATTCCTATATGGATACGAGTACCGACGAAACCAGGAGCCAGTCTCCGAAGAAACTATCCCCGTCGAAGCCCCCAACCCGGAGGCTAGACGACCGAACACACCCCCTCCCGACTATGTCGACGACCGACCCGAACCAATTATCCATTTCATCTTCATCACAGACGATGAGTGGATCACCGAGGACTCCGACTCCGACGAGTCCGACGAGTCCAACACCGAGGTGGAAGGATGGCCCCCACAGAGAGGCCCAATCGTTGAAGAAGAAGAAGAGCGGGGAATCTACGAACAAGGGATGGACCAGCGTGTTCTCTCTCCCATTACCGAGGAGGAAGACGAAGGGGAAAGCGAAGGAGATCCCTGGGACGCCCCTTCCCCCACCTCAACAGAAAACTCAGCCGCCAATCCTGGCTACGATTCCGACGGACAGCGCCTCTATCAAAGAGGGCTTAGATATCATCTGGGAGAAAGAAGAGAGGCTGAAAATGGAACTGGAAGCAGTTCAGATGAAGAAAGCAGTGATACAGAGGAGGACCACGACAGCGACGAGCTCCCAGGGCCGCGCAACAACTGGTCCCCTCCAAGGCTGGACTCCAGAGGAGAAACATGGGGCTACTACTATGCCCGCGACGACTCATCAGACGACGAAGGAAGCTACCTCAACCTCGTCACCCGCCCGAACACCCCGATCATCATCAACGATCGGGCCGGGGAAGCCACTACAGAGCTTGACCAGTGTGGCCCCACCTACGACGCCGACGCCAGCTGCAATATATGCAGACAAGTACAGGACTACGCCGACGCGTGGCTCATGTATGACGGAATCGAACCCCCTGCCTCCGTCGTCCCCTACGCCATCTACCCGCTCGCACCAGAACACCCCCACGCAGCCCCCATCCCTTACATCGCACCCTGGGTATGGGACAGACCCCGAAGACCAGACTTCGACCAAGTCATACTCAGGGTCAATGAGTGGGCCCGAATCGTCAGAAACTGGAACCATATCGTCACAGGAAGCACGGAGCCTTTCGAGCGAGTCCGACCTATCGGACTTAGAAGAAGGCGAAATCTACGAGAACCCTGGAATAGGGCGGACTTCGACTTACAGCAGCAGCATAGAGTCGGAGAATACGGAGAAGAGGACGTTATCCCAGAATTCGTGGAAGGATCTAGCTCGGGAGCCTACTGAGGCCGAGCTAGAAAATATGACTTATTTGGAAATGCTGCGGTGGACTGAAAGGAAGTTACCACGGGAGCTGTCATGGAACAGCTCGCCGCAGGGAAGGTACTTCCAAAAAGAAAAGAATTCACAAATCGGGGCCCAAGTAATTTATCAAGAAACTGTCTACCACACAAACGTTCTGTGGAACCAAGTACACCCGGACGATTACACGGACCCCGGAGAACGATACCAGGTGCCAGCGCCATCAGAAACAACAAGCGGAAGCACAGTGGACCTGAGCCACTTGTCGATCCTTAGAAGAACAGGGTACGTCGACCCTAGCCGGCTATTCGCAGCCGCAGGAACCCCCGGAAGCGCAGGTGCTGCAGCTACGATACCAGTACAACCCGCAGTACCAGCCCCCGTGCCACAAGGCCCCTTGACCCCACACCATAACCCCGCACTACGGTCACTACCGCGACCAGCGGCAATTCCCATCCCCGCAGACCCTGTCCAACCACCGAACACGCCACCACCCTTCATCGTAGGGGTGGCCAACACGAACCCGTGGAGCCAAGTAAAACCGCAGCTCGCGGATCCCCCCGAGAAGTTCAAAAGGGAGTCCAGCGACGTAGATCGATTCCTTAACCAGTGCGAGGACTACTTCAATGTATTCCCACAACAATTCACGATGAACGCACATGGACAAAGCCCTAATAGGGTGGTGTTCTGCACGTTCCGACTTACAGATAAAGCGTTACACTGGTGGAATCACGCACGGGATGAATACTACGATGAAACATGCGGATACCTGCGATACCCCGCATGGCATGTGTTCAGACAAATTATCGAAGATCAATTCCGAACTGATGCAGAGGTAGAACTCAAGTTACAGGAGTTCAAACGCCTCCGACAAAACACCTACAAATCAGCAAAGGAGTTTTTCCGGGACTTCGAACGACTGGCAAAGGAATCCGGGAAGCGCCATAACGAGGAGTATATGATCGAAATCCTCAAACCGGCTATCCGCAAAAACGTAAAAACCGCCATACATGCCACCGGCACTGCTTTACCCCGAACGTATGCCGAATGGAAGTTTAGGGTAGAACAAATGGACTACAATTACCGGGTGGGATTGGCGGAGGATGCCGGCAGGAATCAAGGAACGCAGGGTCAGCAAGGCAAGGGAACGGGAAAAGCCGGGAACTCCGGGAATTCCCAGGGTGACAAGAAGACGGGAACAGGCACCACGTATGGGGGCCAAGGGCAACCAATGGAGATAGATCGACTGCGGAAGGAAGGACGATGCTTCCGCTGCGGTCACAAGGGCCATCGAAAACAAGACAACAAGTGCCCCAAAGACGAAAGCACCTGGCTCGTCAAGCACCAGCCCAAGTTCTCCCGAGCCCAGATCCGCGCCATGTATCAACAAGTACTCAAGGATGAAGAAGGAGAAGCCTCCACATCGAAGATCGAGGAGGTAAAAGACGAGCCGGCGGCGTAAGCGACAAACGCGCGTCAGCAAAGGACACAATTTCATTTAGTGGTGCGTCACAGAATACCGCAGGTCAGACTAATGTATTGCATGTAGTACCTCGAGGCAATGACAAATCTTTCACGCTATCACAAAATGAAATTACCAAGTCGCATATAAAGAAGAACGGTGTACAGGGGATTTCCACCGTGCTCAAAGAAGAACCCCACTCAAGCTCCTTGGCCACCGGTGCGAAAGCACAAGCGGCGCAGGCTGCGCAAGGTGGCAGGACATCCGGGATCAAGGTCAACATCGCTCCGTGGAGGGTAGGTACCGGCGCAGAAAATGGAGGAAGAGCGGCCGAGCCAGTAGTGGGCGAGGACGCCTCCAGGTGGGAGTGGAACGATGCAGGACCTCGCCCGAAGGCGGAACGTACGCACCTGCCCTATGCGGCCAACTACCCCGACACGACGGAGCCGCAAGAGGGAACGCGAATCCCCAGCAAGAAAACCGCTGCCCCGCAAACAACAGTCCAGACGACCGGGGACATCATTTATCCTCCCCCTATCACGGTGCGTCTCCCTTTGTCATCACTAACACATAATGGCACCGGGGGCCCGTGTTCCCCGGTGGGCGGGTCGGTGGGACCATTATGTGATTCCTCCATTTGTAATAAAAAAAATGTTTATATCGAAGAAGTACCGGATGAGGAAGACGACTACAGCTACCAACAAAGCCTTAAAAGGAAGGGGGAAGACCCGGTGATTCACACCGAGGAGTACCCGGAGGACTATGAAGTAGTTGAGTTAGAAGAAGAATATTATAACGACAAATGGGACAGAGGGTGGCTTAAACCCCATAGCGCTGAATGGGTACGAAGAAAGATGAGACAAGAGAAGACCATGGAAGGGAGATTAGCAACCCTTCGCATGTGGGTACACCCAAGACGTCTCATAGAAGTAGATGAGGACTTGGTCTTGGATCTTATGGGATCCTCAAAGGAGTCGTATCGACAGCGGGAGCAGTGTCTACAAAACATGGAGGACTTACGCGTCCCTCCACAGTACGTTCGGGGAGGAAAAGGTCGAAGCGTTAACATCCGAGTACAACTCGAAACCCTGGACACCGGTCAAATACGAGCCGTCGACGCCCTGGTCGATAGCGGGTGCACGGGGAGTTGTATAAACCGAACGTTCGTACAAGAACACCAAATGAATACGGTGAAACTATCCAAAGCGCAGGCCGTATACAACGCGGACGGAAGCAGGAACAAGGGAGGAGACATCACAGAAGTAGTGGAACTACGAATGACCATCGGGGATCACCATGAGAAGATCGACCTCGCCGTCGTTGACCTAGGAAACGTTCCCCTGTTTCTGGGACACGACTGGCTCAAACGGCACAACCCAATCATAGACTGGAAAACCGGAGCCGTAACCTTGGCCCGATGTTCTTGCCGCAAGATACCATTTCTACTACCAGATGAAGATCCGGAACAGGATTGGGGAGTAGAAGTGGAAGAAGGAGACACTATTCTTATCGTGGACTTCGAAGAAGCCTTTCACGTTAGAGCCATGGGGAGCAAGGCCAATGAACTAGCTGCCAAAGCAAATCAAGAAAAAGGGACGAAGACGTTTGAGGAAATAGTCCCCGAAGCCTACCGGGACTTTCAGGACGTCTTCGCCAAAGAAAACTTTGACGAACTACCCCCTCGAAAACCATGGGACCATGCTATCGAACTCATTCCCAACGCACATGCTAGCCTGGACTGCAAAGTATATCCCTTGAACCCGACGGAACAAGAAGAGCTAGACAAGTTCCTAGACGAGAACCTGGAGTCAGGAAGAATCCGACCCTCCAAATCTCCCATGGCATCACCCTTCTTTTTCGTCAAAAAGAAAGACGGAAAACTCCGACCAGTACAGGATTACCGAAAGCTCAACGAGCTAACCATCAAAAATCGGTATCCTCTCCCACTTATCGGAGAACTAATGGACCAGCTTAAAGACGCCAAATACTTTACCAAGCTGGACGTAAGATGGGGATACAACAATGTACGCATCAAAGACGGAGACGAGTGGAAGGCAGCTTTCCGAACCAATCGAGGACTGTTCGAACCCATGGTGATGTTTTTCGGACTCACCAATTCCCCGGCAACGTTTCAGTGGATGATGAACGATTTGTTCAAAGAACAAATCGCACGAGGAGACGTTACCGTGTACCTGGACGACATCCTGATCTGCACAAAAGACAAAGACAGACATCAGGCCATCGTACGAGAAGTACTGACCATCCTCCGTGCCAACAACCTATTCCTGAAGGCGGAGAAATGCGAATTCGAGGTACTAGAAACAGAGTACCTGGGAGTGATTATCAGCCAAGGATCAATTCGCATGGATCCCATAAAAGTAGCAGGAATCACGGAATGGCCGCAACCTACCAGGAAGCAAGAGCTACAATCCTTCCTGGGGTTCACCAACTTCTATCGACGATTCATCCGGGATTACAGCAAACATGTACGACCGCTGACCCAACTCACCGGGAAGACGGAATGGACCTGGGGAACAGCACAAGAAAGCGCCTTCCGGGAAATCAAAAGAAAGCTAGCGGAAGAAGTAGTATTGGCGATACCTAATCGCACCGGGAAGTATCGAGTAGAAGCGGATGCAAGCGAAGGAGCCATAGGCGCAGTACTTTCCCAAGAACAAGAAGGAAAGTGGAGGCCAGTGGCATTCCTGTCAAAAGCCCTGACAGTAATGGAGCGCAATTACGAGATCTATGACAAAGAACTCTTAGCCATCATGTTGGCCCTCGAAGACTGGAGACACTACCTAATGGGCGCCTACCAAGAGTTTGAGATCTGGACGGATCACCAAAACCTGCAGTATTTCCGTAAGCCCCAAAAGCTCAATCGAAGACAAGCGCGATGGGTAACGGAGCTAGCGGAATATCACTTCACGCTGCACCACAAACCAGGAACGGCAAACAAGAAGGCAGACCTGTTATCCAGGAGAGCAGATCATGACCAAGGAGGAAAAGATAACCGGGAAATGGTGGTATTGAAACCAGAAATGTTCCGAGCGTTGATCATGCCCGCAGAAGAGGAGATTCATAAGCGTCTTCAAACGACGCTAAGAGATGCTACAAAGTGGGATAAAGGAATCAAGGCGTCACTCCACCACCCTAGGGGAATAACGCAAACGGACGGACTGATGTACTATGATGGACGACTATATGTGCCTCGGGACGCCAAGCTACGAGGAGAATTGATCGCCATCCATCATGACCATATTACCGCCGGACACCCCGGAATCGAGAAAACCAAGGAGTTGGTACAACGAGAATATTGGTGGCCCAAGCTCAAAAACGATGTGGAAAAATATGTAAAAGGCTGCGAAGCTTGTCAGCGCACCAAGACAAGCACCCAGCGAAGGAGAGCCCCCCTTCATCCTCACGCAGTACCTTCTCGACCATGGGAGCACATCACAGTTGACATGATAGGCGAGCTACCAGACTCCAATGGGTACAACACCATTCTCATGATTGTGGATCGCTTCTCAAAAGAAGTAATCCCAGTCCCATGCTCTACTGAGCTAACCTCAAAAGGGTGGGCCAAGATCCTAAGGGATCACGTATGGGCAAAACACGGGATGCCGCAGAAAATCATATCGGACCGGGGTCCTCAGTTCGTTTCCAAATTCATGAAAGAATTGTACGAAATGCTCCACATACAAGGAAACCCATCTACGGCCTATCATCCGCAGACCGATGGACAAACGGAAAGGGCGAACCAAGAGATTGAAAAATATCTTCGCATATTTATCAATCACAGGCAAAACGATTGGAGCGAATGGTTACCTCTCGCGGCTTTCCAACACAATAACCGAAAGCATTCCGCCACCGGGTATTCCCCGTTCGAGATCAATCATGGACAGAAACCTCATCTCGCCCCGCTCACAATCAAGGAAGGAACGAATCCAGCCGCCAGAGAATTTGTAGCAGACATACAGAAGGTACATGAACAAACGGCAAAGGCACTGGAAAAAGCAGCAGAAACCATGAAGCGACAATACGACAAACACCAATGGGCCGCAATAGAATACCAACCGGGAGATCAAGTATGGTTGGATTCTACAAACCTATCTCTTCCTCGGCCAATGAAGAAGTTAGGAGACAAGCGCGTCAGACCCTTTGAAGTAATCTCCAAACATGGCGCGTCCACATACAAATTACGACTTCCTCCCGTGTGGAAAATCCATGACCGTTTCAATGAAAACCTCCTTACTCCATATCGACCGCCGGAGTTCCCAATCCAAATACAGCCCTCACCGCCTCCACCAGACCTTATAGACGGGCAAGAACAGTATGAAGTAGAGGAAATAGTAGACCGAAGAGAAAGAGCACCACGAAGAGGAGGAAGAAGACGAGGTACTGGGATCGAATACCTTGTAAAATGGAAAGGATACCCACGAGAGGAAAATTCCTGGGTCGACGAACAAGACCTGGACAACGCCAGGGATGCAATCGAAGACTTCGAACAAGTCTCATTCATCACCAGACCCCCAGCGGAATGGTGGGAGAACGAAGACGAGTCAGATTCGTGGTCCGAACACGAATCCGTAACCGAATCCGAAACTGACCACCCATTGGTACAGGCAATCAAAGAATACCTGGTAAAACCAAACGCACCATCTCTCGTAGGAGCCTACCTTCCAAAACCAAGTTACGTTGCAGTCGGGACGACTGCCTTAACAGGGGGGTAATATTACGATTTCACGCTTTATCTTATCTTATCGACCTCATCGTAATCCTGCTATGCTAATTCTCCGGACTTGATCGCATTCACCCCGTGGGTTCTGTGTGTTTAACGCACCGTTGCAGACACTTGTAGTATATTTAGCACGACCCAAACTGTATTTAAGTAGCTCGACTGCAGGTCTTAAACCTCAGTCTCGAACTAAAGTTTATTCACCCGATAACTTAGTCTGAACTCACTCTCGCTCAACTAAGCGATAGCTCCCTTAACGCAAACCTGCGGACAACACAAAGCGCCTGACCGAAGTGTGAGTCACGCTTAGTTGTTTGATCTTGTTTGTTATATCGGTCGCTAACAGTACCTCCAATGGACATCTAGCTTAGTGAAATACCTCGCATCCTTTAGCTTATCCATAAGATCAGAGATAAGCGGTAGAGGATAGCGGTTTTTGATGGTTATTTCATTAAGCTTGCAGTAGTCTTGTACCGGCCGCAACTTTTCATCCTTTTTCTTGACAAAGAAAAAGGGAGATGCCATCAGGGACTTGGAGGGTCAAATTTGGCCGGTAGCCAGGTTTTCATCAAGGAATTTGTCCAGCTCCTGTTGCTCCCTTGGGTTCAAGAGGTATATCTTGCAGTCTAAACTGGCATTGGCATTGGGAATCAGCTCAATGGCATGATCCCAAGGTTTGTGAGGGGGAAGTTCATCGAAGTTTTCCTTGGCGAAGACATCGATGAAGTCTCAGTAATGTTCGGGGATGATCTCCTCGAACAACTTTATTTTCTTTCCCTTGTTGGCCTTGGCTGCTAAGTCATTGGCTTTGTGCCCCACTGCTCGTATGTGAAAGGCTTCCTCAAAGTCTATGATGAGAATGGTGTCCCCATCCTTGACTTTGGTTCCCCACTGCTGTTCTGGATCTTTGTCTGGGAGGCGGAATGGTATTTTGCAGCAGTCACAGCATGCCAAAGTTACCGAACCCATGTTCCAGTCAATAAGTGGGTTGTGCCTTTGTAGCCAGTCGTGTCCTAGGAAAATGGGTGTGGTTCCTAGGTCAACAACTGCTAATTCGATACACTCGCTGTGGTCTCCAATTTTGAGTCGGACTTCAGCAAATTCAGTGATGTCGCCACCTTTGTTGTGAGTACCATCCACATTATAGACCAGAGTGGGGTGAGCCGCTTTATGCATGGTAATACCATGATCACGGGTCCACTGTCAGTCAATAGCGCTTCTGGTACAGCCACTGTTGATCAGGGCCTTTGCAGAGTGATGGGCCATAGTATCAAAGGTCTCCAGTTGTAGGGTGATTGTGATATTTTGCTGCTTCACTCCTCAGACATATTGGGGTGGTTTGGTAAGCTGGTCCATATGTTCCAGCTTTCGGTATTTATCCAGGTAGGATTCCCCAACTTGGTTTTCCAAGTCGGCTACCAGCGGCTCATCCACCTCCGTTTGTCGTTGGGGGTGGACCCACTGTTTGAGAAGTGATATCTTCTCTCCTGGGGTCTTGGCGAGTTGCATAGCTTGCTGAGTCCAGGCAGCTCTGAAGGGCTTCAGCCATTGGGAGTCCAGAGAGTACTCCACTGATGTCGGCAGTATCGGGGTCTTCCTCTCGTCATCGCAGTCCATAGGCCACAAAGGCCCTGCCCCTATGACCATGTGACCAGTCAGTTCCCTTTCACCTCGGTGCGGACACCCACTCGGGTTAGTGGGGACTTTGCTGGATTTTGGAGAGTTCCATAAACTCTTTAAACACCTAGGGTCGCTTTCACCGTTAGCGCCTTCCTTCAAGGAGGTACATACCTGGGAAAGGGAGCCTCTCTCCCCTGTTCAGCCTGCTTGATCCTTGTGGGCAATTAAGCTTTTTCGGCTGGTGTCCTCTAGGGTAGAGGTGGCGGTTTCCTGAGTATCCTTTCTACTTGGTTCCACATGTGGTGCTGGGTTGTCCCCTGAGGCTTTACAACAGTCTGCTATCGGGTCTGCTAGGCTCTGCCAGCCTTCAGCTTCATCCCTAGGCTCACCTGGATTCCCTGACCTCACCAGCACTGAAGTGGTTTGTTGTCAGGGAATCTTGATGCGCAAGGAGGATGCCAGTTCACCATCGTCTGGATCCACTGCCGCTATGTGCGACTTTCCCAGGAGTTGGACTACATAGTCCTCGTTTTGACCTCCCGTATGGCAGACGTCGCCCATAGGGAACAACGACATCACACCCCCAAGGTTCCACCCTTGGTCGCCTGTTGAACTGGTAGGCTCCGCTGCATCGTACGTGTGCCCCAAAGGGGTATTTGCAGTGGCTTGGACACAGCCGGTACTGCCAGTACTAGGACTTGACTGGTGGGATTCATTGCTAGTGAAAGCAGTGGAAATCCCATGTACGCTGTTAATGGGCAAACTCGAGGGTCTCCCTCCTGCTTTTAAGCAAGCATCAAATGGCTGGGACAGGCACGAGGAGCCCTGTTGATCCTGGGCTTCGTTCCTAGTTGTACCTGGACTCTTGATCCATTGATCGAGAACCTGGTCAGGGTTCTTGATTGAACAATCGAGAGTTGCTTCTGGATCCTCGATTGGTTGATCAAGATCCGTCTCGCACTGGTATGGCCTTGAGTTGCTAGTTGGGTCCAACCCTTTCATGCCCGACCCTCAGGGTTCATTGCCCGATGGGCAGTGGTAATCCCCTGATACACTGTTCTTGTTTTGTGATTCCTTCATAGTGTGAGATGAATGTGATATATTGTTACAAGTATCTACAGATACAACATAAGTATGAATATTCGTGTTATGAGGCACACCATGATAAACCTCAGCTGACGAAGTAGAATCGCAGAGTCCTACGCTGGCATCTCTTTTACCTCCTCGATCTCTGTCGAGCTAGTGAGGTCTTCTTCCTCTATTTCTGCTAGGATGGCTCGTTGCAAAAGTTGATGGCTTCTTCTTTGGAAATTTCAGCCACTTCGACTTGTCAGGCAGGCATTTATTGTCCCGCCCCTGGTGTCCAGTGTGTCCACACCGGAAACATCGCTTTTCTCTTTTGAGATGATCGATGTCCATAGGTTCACCTTCACTGCTGTAGGTGAATCCAGTAGTGTCCCTTCTGCTCTTCGAGCCACTCGAAGAGCCCCCTGCTGTTCTGGGCTTGGAACCAGCGGTCCTGCTGGGATACTTCCCACCTTGGGTGAGATGAACTTGGTAGTTCTCATCCATTTGTAGGACCCTGCACCTCCACTCCCAGTAGGTGGTGGGCCACATATTGTCTCTGCCCATAATAATCTGTTTGATATTGGGCCAGATTGCGAGGGCGACAACTTCCTCCATTTCCTCGTCATTGTGGAAGCATTCAGCTTCCACCACCAGCTGTTCGAACCTCTGAAAGAATTTGATGGCTGTCTTGAACTGCACCTGTTGCAGCCTTTTCCATTGCATCCGCTTGATTTGGACCTCTGCTACCTCCCTGAAACGTGTTTGGATGTTTTCTTGGAAGGCTTCCCAGGAGGGGAGTCGATGTCTCCCACTGTGTGGGTCCTTGTAGTGTTGTTGCTGATGGACCCACCAGGTCATCGCTCCCCCACCAAACCGGTGGGCTGCAAAAACTACTCAACTTGGGCCATATCCATATGCTTCGTTCAGCACGAAGTATTGGGTAAAAACCTCGAAGTAGTATTCGCAGTGATTAAAGAAGTGGTCTAGATTGCTGGCCTTCCCGTGGAATTTGTCAGGGACCTCTATCAACATTGGTTTCACATTTCCCCAGGGATTGGGTTGTCCATTGGCAATAACCCATCCATCTGGCGGATCAGGTGGTAGAGGGGGGTTCTCAGGTCACGGTAGTGATTGGAGGTTCTGATCGCTATGGGGTGATGCTGGTTGTGCTGGAGGTCGAGGTGGTATGGGTGGAGGTCCTCCTCTGCCCCCTCCTCCTGGTCCTCCTGGATCACCACTGCCTCCTCCGGGAGCAGCAGGTGCTGGTCCACCAGCTCCTCCCGCAGGTGCTGATTGTGAGGGTTCTCCTCCCATGCTGCAGGCATGGAAGGTGCCTCCTCCTGCAGCAGTTAATCCCAGGGCGCTGGACGGCGCCCAAGCCGTATCGGGGATCGGGTTTTCCAGGCCCACTATTCCTAGGTCCAGAAATGATTCTTCACCATAGCGCCTCCCTGGCGCTACAGGACAGTTGGGGTGTATCATGTTCTAATCAATGGCAGTGTGATACCAGGTTTCGGTGTGGAGTATCTGATCCTCCAGGGCAGAGCCTAGCTCCACAGCTTTATATGCCTGTCCCTGGTCAGATGTGGTCCACCTTACGTTGTACTGCAATTGTCTGCTTGTTCATTCTAACATTTGCTGCCATGTTAGATCATATATTTGCCGGGCAGTGAGCTCCTGTGCTTGAGCCTTGGATGAACTCAGGTGGGTTGTCAGGGGGGCTACTGGGTTCATCCGCCCTGAGTCACTGGTTGATGACCAGGCCGGCTCGGGTCCAGGAGTCTGTCCTATTGTCATGGTCGGGTGGAAAACCGATGACCTGGTATTGGGAGAATATTCTGTATCCTGCATATCAGTCATCATTCCAATCTCAAATGCCCCTGAAGTATCTGTAGTACTCATCCCAGATCTCCAGGGCATCTTCACATTTCCAGATCCAGGGCCATAGGTCTCAGAGTGGGAGGAAACTCCTGACGTATCCATCAGGTAGGAACCCTCCTTCTGGGGCAAGGAAGGGCTTGAGCTCGATGGGGGGTTCTGCTCCCTCATACTCATCGACAGCCAAGGTTCTGAGACATCGACAGATGGAACAGTTGCAGTAGGGGTACAGATGGGGGGTCTGGTCAAGCTCCCTCAGGATGCGGTTTGGGAGGATGATAGGGTCTGGAAGGGGTTGGTCTCCGGCAAACCAGTTGAGGATTTGGTCTCCCTCAGGTGTGTCTCCTGGGAAGATAACCCACTGTCCCATGTTAATCGGGGATCCTGGGTGGGTGTAGTACTCTGGGAGCTCCTCATTATTACTGTCAGAGTACTTGGTGAATATGATGTTGTCAGGTCTGTCTTCGACGGCATTGTTAGTGGAAGTCTCTGAGATGTGGGCAAAGCGTGGCTCGGTGAAATCTCTGAGGTCGGCAATGGTAATGAGGGTCCTAGGGAGGACCCTGGATTTGGGTCGGGGAGAGGGCCAGACAAAGTCTGACTCATGAATGGAGTCATCATCCCACCATGAAGGGGGTCCTTCAACTCTGTAGGTTCTATCGGGGGTGTATGATGAGAGGGAGGTTAGAGCATCATGCCACTCTGGCTCTGGAGATTCATCTCTTCGATGTCCTCCTGCATCATCCACTCTCCGTACGTCCCCTGGTCCCTGGGTAGGGAGGAATGGGTTTTCACCTTCTTTGAAGGTGGTTCTTTGCCTGGTTCGTCCATGGACAATTCGATTGAATATGTTGATGTAGAACCTACTTGTTCCTCTCTGGTAGAGACACTCTCCATTATTGTTGAACCCTGGGATGGCTGCTGATAACTCTGTGGATGCAATTGATGGCTCCCTGGAGTCATTGTCGTTGCCCCATGTCATGGCATCCCAGGACCCATCCGTATTGGTCCAGTACTCGGTGGTAAATCTGGAGTCGACTCGGTCATCCCCATCATCTGGAGGGATGCCGAGTCGTCCGAGCTCTTCTTCCCGAAGGGATTCTTCACCTTCACCATTTCGCTGATCCTCGCCCTGAAGCTCGAGCATGGGGGCTCGCTCTTCTCTGTCGGGTAAGGGGTGTCAAAGTGCATCTCACTCCCCCCTTGGCCGGGGTGTGAGTGAGTGGAGCCAGACGGTGCTTGTTGTTCGTGAGGTTCCTGTTGATGAGCCATTGAGTCCATGTACTCTCCCTCTTCTGGGGGTTGGTGCTCTTTGGCGTCGGGTTGGTCAGAGGATATGGAGAACTGCGACTGCAGTTACTAGTGTCAAGATACTGAAGGTACTTCCGAAGATAATGGCAGTGCGGTCCAAGGGGGTGAGCAGCATAAAGTTTGTTGTACCACAATGAATGTTTATGATCTCGGAGTATGGTGGGTGCCGTTTTGAATAACAGGCTGAAGGTTTCTCTTCTTTGGAAGTATAACAGTGACTGCCTTGAAGCAATACAGTTACCGTTGACAATAGAAAGGGTAGTAAGGGCAAGCTTCAGCTAATTGTTAAGCACTAACTCTAATCTGAACCAAGGCTGGTCTCTATCCTGTCACTCATTGAAGAGGCTGGCTGTGGGCACCTGTGGAATAGTGAGCAGGCTAAAAGGCGAACCTCAAAAACCCACACACACACTCACACAACTACACAAACTACAATCACCCTTGTAGGTTCTCAGGGGAGCGATTATTTCTAATGCGATCCGACTATACTTCAATATCTCGAAGAGTTTCCCTTATCCTCAGTGCTCTTAGCGAAGCTAAGCTTTCTCTAATGAATTCCTAAGTCTAGGAACTTTTTACAGGAAGGTCGTTCACTGGCGTGACGCAACCTTCAAGGCAGATTTGAGTTATAATACACAAGGGACACTGATCCCCACAGAAACAGAGGCAATACATGCCGAAACTTTAGTAAGCTCGCTAAAAGAACACCACAGGCAAGCACTGACTTAGCCCACTCGCTACACAACTGTATGTAGGGGTTCTCCAACTAACTCCAGCAGCTTATCTCGACTCAAGAACACTTCAGAAGCACTCGGAAACAGATTCAGAAACGGAACTTCGAACAGAACTGACATGGAACAGACTGAAACAGAACAGAATAGAACAGAACAGAACAGAACAGAACAGAACTCAGATTTCCACTTCAACACATTCTCTGAACAGACTTATCACACTTAACAGAACAGAAACAGCATCCCTGATTCGTATTCACTCTGACTAAGTTCTCAAAAGTCTTATCAAAAGGGTATCTCGTATTTCTCTGAGTGAGCTCGCTAATTCTATGCAAAGCTCGAAGTCACAAACTGATCCTTTGTTACAGTACCGCCTTCAATGCGTGCACAGGAACTCAGGGGCTCGAAACTTGCCCTCTACCTACTGTAACCAGTCTACTTATACTACAGGGGACTTAGAATTACAAACATCACGCAGTACCCAGACTCCTACATGCGTAGCACGTTGCCACCGCCACCTTACTGAGCATCCGAGTCAGACTTCCCAGTTTTAGTCTCATTTCTATAGTGAGCTCACTAAACGCGTGCCAAGAGGTGCTCTCCCGACACCCGCGGGCTTGTTCTCTAGCGACCGACAGGTCTAGGCATATGGAACTATCAGTTCTGGCATATGTCATTCAGGACTTCTTTCTTGGATTCACAGAGGCTTCTCGTAGACACGGCAACAAGTGAGTCTTCGAACAATGGGACTCAGAACAATGGAACGTGGGCTCGCGGACTTTGGCCAAAGCCCATTGCCCAAGCTCGTGCTGATGATATCTGTCATCTCGCTTAAGGATTTCTCCGGATTTTCAGGTATGACGCGTCACAGTTAGTGAGCGTTGAAGAGGCTCTGTGCGTGCCAAGCTAGAAATGCACTAGCGTATATAACACTAACACACCCACACTCACACTCACACACACACAAACCCTCAGTAGTTCAGGGGTGATGTGCGATACAAGCACACAATAGCAGTAGTATTGAAATAATCCTTGCACGTTACAATATAATATAGCGTGCTTAGCAATATAATAATCTTCTAAGTCCAAATGCTTTTGGAACAGGAGGTGAGCGACAGAATCGCTCGGCCTCAAGGCAAAAGTATTATTTCGCAAGCCCCCAAATGTTCTACAAGAACATATAACCCTCAAAATACGTCGCGTGCAACACACAAGTGTCCACAACGTTTCACAATACACTTAACACGACTTAAAGCCTTGCGCTCCAAGCAGAGAACACTTCAAAACCCGTTCGTAGATCCACAGGGTTCTAACCTATGCGATCCAGAGATACACAAACACAGAAAACACGTCCACAAGCCACAGGGTTTGAACCTATGCCACTTGGGAATAAACCAAAAAAACCTCAGAGATTACTGACAAGCCAAAGGGTTCGAACCTCTGCCACTTGCAATAACTCGGAATTCACAAACAAGTTCCAAAAACACAAATGCACATTCAAGTTATCACAATACAATATTCTCTAAGTAGAGCGCAATCAATTACTGTACTTTACTTGAACAAATCAAGCACGCTCGAGCAAGGCATGCCTCGCGAGCTCTCAAAGTGTTCAAAATAATTCTAAGTTCAATAATACTCTCTCGCTCGAAGCTTCAAATAAAATCCTTTCGTCGTACACTAAGCGCGCTGCTTCATAGTACAACTGCGGGGGTCTGAAAACTTGCTAACTACCTGTAACTACCGCTCTTATATTTACCGTTAACTATATGAAATGTAAATACTGAAAATAGACAATGCTCCACCTCGGACTCCCTTCCCTTGCATGCCGCGTCAGCCATAGTGATAGTAATCATTATTTTACTCAGCACTCCGTGTCGGCGCGCGTGCTACCACTGTTTTCTCCACTTGGCAAGGCCTAGCCTCGTCGTGCCATGTGGTGTGTGTCTTCTTATTGGCTCCGCAGATTTAATTACAGTGCCACGCAACTTATCTAGTGAGCGAGTTTTATTTTATTGGTTGCCGCGCAACCATTTCTAGTTTAATATTTCATATGGGCAGCGGGTTTTATTTCTCTCCGGCTGAGAACTCCTTAGAGTATTTGGACTTGTTGATTCTTCATTCAGGATGACGTTTCTCGGTGATTGCCGGATCGGCAGGGTTCGCGCGTCATAGATCAATGTAGCGCGAAGCACCTTCAATATATTATCTTCAGTGAATTTAATTGAGTGATACACTGCAGAGGAGGGCACAGTGTGTGTGTATAAGCACTGAGACTGCACACTTAAATGACACAAGTGTGCCGTTCTAAGTCTAAGCCATGCGCTCTACTCATATTATTTTTATTATAGTGCTTTCTGCCTCAGTGTGTAGCGCTCTATGCCTTACATGCACTCTAATATTATTCACGGGGCACACACACGTTTGCATTCCTAGAATTCGCAAAATTACATGTGTGAACGTGTTGCACGCGTGTCAGCGTGCTAAGTACTCTCAGTGTCATTGCAATCTTCAAGGTTTTATCTAGCTCCCATGAGCATGCTTGTAAGTTAGAGCCTAAGGCATTGGGTATAGGGTTTGGCCTTCTCATCACGCATGCCTGTCAGGTACAGTGCTGTGACTAAGTCCTGTTTAGAATCCCATTGCTTCTTATGCCATAAGTTATATTCCATATCCTTGCACCGTGTAGCATTAGTGTTGACACATAGTTTTAGTCCGCTCACTCACTATATCTCAGTATGCATGTAAAACACTCTAGATTGCAAAATTACACTCGTAAATAGGCTGCAGTCGCAACACCGGTTCTGGAAATAAAATGTCTGATGGCAAGAAAGCGGAATTAGTAGCTGCTAATAAGTGTTTCAACTGTGAGGAAGTCGGCCATATGGCTTGGAACTGCCCTCATGGCAATATGGTCAAGTCCAGTAATAAAAAGGGACCACCGGGATTTTTAGCACATGGCATGCACTATGAACTTGCAGAAGATCTTCATGAGCTTGCTGAGACTACGGAAACAGCAGACTACATCTCAATTGGTATGATGTTCATGCCTGATGAAGAGGATAGTCAGTTACTACCTGAAAACTCGGACAATGAAAATGTCCCAGACCTTGAATCAGTCTCGGAAACAGATGAATCAGAAAGTTCAGACTACGAAACTGACAGCGAAGGGGCATTGCAACCTGGAATTGAGGCTGAACCTTCAGCCGTTGGCCCTGATGATTCACATGAGTCAGAATTAAATGATCTGGAAGTGTTCATCAGCGATTTCGGAAGCATAGATTGCAATGAGGCCTCACCAGTTCTCGGAATTGAGAATTTCGGACTCCAGTGGACTGAGGAAGATGCCTGTTCACAGGATCGCAATGGCGAACCATTGTACTGCTGGGCAGATGACGCTAAGGAGGTCTTCGGGTATCCGGAAACAGTGTATTCAAACTTCGTGTTGCGCAAGTGTTACGGTTTATTCATTTTCTTTTCATTTTCTTTCCTTTGCTTACTCATTCATGCTTACCCTAACATGCGGTCCTGATCGGACATTCTCACAGTACTATTTTTAGTCTAGTCAACGTGTATTTAAGTAAGAGCCTCAGCTGGTCTAAACCCCAGCTTCAGCTAAGGTTTAATCTACCTAACTCAAAGCTCCCCGTTTCGTGACTATTTGTCTTCGTCACTTGCTCCGTCCCCAAGACTTTGACCCCTGCCGCATCGTCTACCGAAGTGCGAGTAGCGATCCTCAGGTGATCTAAGTTTTGAGAGTTAGTGGCTAACATTTAGCCGAAGCTCGACACACGTTGCCCAGCGCCACGTCAGAGAACGAACACTGCCCAACGTCTTTAACAGCAGAATTACATTCCCCAGCAGGACTGAAAGGTCGCTAGGCTGCACCTGGACAATTGTCGGTGCCCATCGATCATCCAGGATCTAGCAAAACCCATCGCCCAACCAGAGAGGTCATCGTCTTGTTGTTCGTAAGGACAGTCTCGAGGCTGTTAGCGCACGACGAGTGGACCAACGGAAGGACACTCAACATTTTTCCCCCCATCCTTATAATCACGGCAGCGATCCTTCGGGCCCTGCCATTCCTAATCCAAGACCCGTTGACCTCAATACTGATCAGGGTCGTAATCACCATCATCCTGTGCCAGTTCTACATACTGGCCCCGTTACTTGCGGCCTATCTTATAGGACTTTGGTTCTCGATACTCCGAATCTGAACGTATTCGCCCTACTCCTTCAGCTCGCCTTTCTGCTAGCAGTATTACTGCTGGCACTGACCAGCACCTCCGAGACGGACGAAATCTTGTTAGTGACCGGCTCCAACTACGAAGCCGACCTTAACTTGATCATCGCTCTTCTCACCATACTTACCATCCTCGCTATCCATCTCCTGATTAACCATTATTACCACTTATAGTGGTTGAATGGTAAATCATCGCTGCCGAATCACACAAAGGATAGACGCTCGAACGGATGCCCTGGTCTGACACCATTCCTGCCGTCTTCGCCACTTTTATACTCTTTTTCTTGTCCATCTTCTTGTACCATCTACTTCGCTGTTGCCGACGACAGGAAAGGGTCTGACCACAGCTACCCTTCCACTACGTGCCCAGCGCACCCGCCTACCCCCCACAGATTATCGACGTCCCGGCCGTGTCCCAGCAGTCACTGAACAATGGACGACCCCTCCCAGCAACGCCCGTCGAGCCCCTCTATGGAGAGTCCCTCTACAGATCGTCGCGACCCAGCTCGTGATCCTCAGAGTCAAGCACTGACTCCTACAGAAGTGCTACTGCAGAGTCAGTCGACTCTGTCGACATCACCGATACCCGGGGCGTACTCCTCGACCGAGGAGACTTGCCCTTACCAGGCCTCTTCGATCAGTCTCCAGTCGAAGGCGAGTCAAGCTCCGACCAAGGCAGAAGACAAGGCACCAGGCATCTGGTCGAGGGCGAAGAAAGCCCTGACACCGAGTACGAAGGGGACGAGCTCACAGAGCTCGAGAGGATTAGACTCGAAGACCTCCTCGGTGACCTCTATCCGAACACGGAGGAAGATGCAACTGATACAGGAGACAGCTGGAGCGGGAGATCTCAGACTAAGTGGACAGACGCAGACTGGAGAAGCGAGAAAAGGAGGTATGCCGGGGCCAGAGAGGACGACTACGACAGTGATCCTGGAGAGCTTGCCCTTGGGGCCTCCGCCACAACTACTGCCCGTACAGATGGAGCAGGACCCGTTCTTCCTGCGGGACTGACCGATCGAGGGCAGCCAATCGGCTGGCACCCCAGCACCAGTTGGGTCTACCCCGACACAAGGGAAGAAGCTCCTGTGGCCCGAGTCCCGACCTTGTGGAGCTTCCCTGTCCCCGTCCAGCCAGAGACCCAGACGACCACTTCCACTGTCCCCAGGGCTGAACTGACGGATCAGCAGCTCTGGGCAGAGTATCTGGACTACAGTCCCGACGAACTTGGAGACATTGCCGGGGCCAGAGACCTCACCCCCGTTGCCCCTTTCACTCCGTCAGTTGCGTCGAGAGCCTTCGCTGACCCCGTCCCTATCAACCAGCATCCATGGACGCTTCTCTATCACACGCTCGTCGAGTCGCTCAACGTCCCTCGACATGCCAGGGAGTCCCCAGAAATCGAGGCCCGAATGGAGTGAGCAAGAGCGGCAGGCACACGCACTCGACGTGCCGAAATTGCCGCCCTCCTCGGTCCCGACGGCTTCTACGATTTACCCGTCGAACCCGACGCCACCCGAGCAGAGATTGAAAACAGGCAGCGAGCCGCCGCCCTTCGATACTCAGGGCTCGTCGAACGAGCCGGTGTCGACCTCGAGGCCCGAAGAAGAGCCTGGCAGGCCTATGAAGCTGAGATCAGTGACCCCGACTCCGATATCGGGCGCTGGAGAAGGAACAAGGAGATCGACCGACTCGCATGAGAGAGGAAGGAGGCCAAGGATGCCGAGTCGGCCGCCGAACAGCTCCCTCGAGGTCGAAGTAATGAGGGCGGTTCAGACAATTCTGACGGACCCAGCGGCGCCTCTTCCCTCCATATTTAATATCTTGCCGTGGCATGGACTGTACAAAATCATGATGGAAGACATGGAACGAGACTCCCAGTGGCTTCTTACAGAAGCGGGAGAAGATTATCGCTACGCCAAAAGCACGGGGGACGTCTACCTCATGAAGAACATCCTAGAGGTAGAGACGTGGCATCGCGCAGCCACCGTATGGAACCAGGTACACCCTGACATAGCCAAGCCGGGGTGTGCGGCGTATAAACGACCACAGCCGATGCCGAACCCGCTCGAGACAGAAGAATTCTGGGCAGGTGCGGGGCCAGAAGACCCCGAAGGTCCTGACGACGTCTGGAACGATCCGGGTGCAGGGACATCCAAGAAGGGCAAAGAGTCCACGGTCCCGAAACCGCCGACATCGAAACCGCCACCGAAGTATCCGGAAGGGTATCCCCTGCCGGGCAACAACCCCCATTTACGCTCGCTATCCTGACCGCCCAATGCGCCGGTCCCGCCAGTCCCACCTCCCCCGCCTGATCCCATTCCTCCGTGGCAGCTGGCCCCAGGAGCGGTGAATAATCCTTGGAACGACGTTAAGCCCAAGCTTATCACCCAGCCGGAATACTTCATGGGGGTCTCCTCGGACATCACCCGTTTCCTCCATCACTGCGAGGTGTACTTTCAGGTATTCCCCATGTACTACACGATGAACGAGTAAGGGCAGAACCCTTACCACATCACGTTTGCACAAGGGTACCTACGAGGTGAGGCACAACAGTGGTGGGTGGATCAATACTACCAGTATCGGGACCCGCAGGGACACTGGAGGTTCCCCACTTGGGATGAATTCTCACATGACCTGACAGTCCAATTCCGAGAAGTCGCAGAGCTGACGATATGGAAAGCCGAGTGGAAGAAGTTGCGGCAGTCTGACTTCAAGTCCACGATAGAATTCTTTGCGAAGTTTGAGCGCTTCGCTCACAAGTGCGAAGAATTCGGAGACGAGAAACAGATGTTCAAGACCGTAGAAGCAGCAATACGGCCGACCGTGCATAAAACGGTTATGCATGGGGACAACGAGCGCCCTACAACCTACACCCAGTGGAAGGCACGGGTTCTTAGGATCGACACCAACTACCGATACGACGTAGCCCAAGGCTTAGGCAGTAAGCCCTCCTCGAACCAGAGTGGTTCGGGTCGAGGCAACCAAAATCAATCCAAAGGAAGCGGGTCAAGTGGAGATAAGAAGGACGCCACTGGGACCACGTATGGTGGAGCAGGCCAGCCAATGGAGATCGACAAGTTACGATCCGACAAGCGGTGCTTCAAGTGTGGAAATACCGGGTGGAGCCAGGACCATAAATGTCCGACGGACAAATCCAAGTGGCTCCCCGTCAAGCTCCCACCTCGTAAAAAACCCAACGTCCAATGCCTACGACAACTACTCATGGAGGTGGAGAAAGAGGAGAATGGGAAGGATACAAAGATCGAGGAGGTTAAGGAGGAGAAGTCGTCAAAAGATGAGCTGGCATCAAAATAAGCGATTCGACGGCGTTGGCCAAGGACTTAGTTTCTTCGGGTGCGCACTCATGTACTTCTAGTTGGACTTATACTATGTATGTAGGTACTCCATATCAACAATATACCAACTTTTTTGCCGCATTACCAGTTGAAGAAACGAAGAACGAAGAATCGCCAGAATCAAATGGCGTAGGAGGGGATTACCGCCGCTCCACGCAGTCTGCGTCCAGCAATGAACCCCTAGGGGCCGTCCGAGTTCAGGAACCCCCGCTCGACAGCACAGGGAAAGCCCCGTGAGGGCAGAGCCCCCTATGTACGAGTCCGACTGCACCCTTGACGAAGGGAGGTCACCCCGGAAAGGGAGAAAGGCCGGCAACCCAGCCCGTTGGACCTGCCCCACAGAGGTCTGTTCCAGCGGGAAGCGATGGAAAAGCAGCTGAGGCCGTGAACCCGACCGACCACCCTCACTTAGTAGCCCTCTCGACGGCAAACGGTGAGGACCTCTCGGGCGAGCCAATATGTGTGCCCCCACGAAGGGTTACCCGAAGTACCGCTGGGTCGAGGAAGAGCCGTAAGAGAGCTGGAACCGTGGGGGTTACAATGTCGTGCACAAGCGCCCGAGGCCAGGGCCGAACACAGGGCAGAGAGCCCTCCCCCGCCAACTCGACGGAAGGTGACCAAGTGCCGCCGAGGGGCCCGTTTCAGCCCGGTGACCAAATGCCACCTCGAGGCAAGACTCCTTCGGTTTCATTAGAGGAAGTCAAGGACGAGGAAGCCCACCTACGATCCGACATCCCGGTGGTGATGTCCACGAAGAAGACTCCCTCAATCGCCCCCTCGCTCACCGCAACCCCTAACGACAAGAAAATCATTGCGGAGATGTATTACGAACCCCATGGTATCCTGTGGACCCACAGGGCATTACGCATTGCACGCGGGGATGCAGCGGCGTGGGCCATCCTTAATGGGTGGATACACCCTCGACGTAGGGGAGAAGTTACCGACCAGCTGTGCCACCAACTGGAAGAGCAGACGGAAACCGCCACGCGAGCAAGGGAGAAGTGGCAATGGATGGAGGACCTACAGAAACCCCCAATGTACATACGCGGCAGAAAAGGGCGTAACGTCTCAATAAAAGTACAGTTAGAAACCCTGGACACAAGGGAGACCCATGCTGTTTCCGCCCTGGTAGATAGCGGAGCCATGGGCAGTTCGATCGACCGCACCTGGGCTCAGGAACACAGCCTCAATTTGAAAAAAGCGGCCCGACCGGTCCCGGTCTATAACGCCGATGGCACCTGAAATAAGGGCAGAGACATCACGGAGTATGCCGAAGTAAGGTTACGCATCGGGGACCACGTGGAACGGATCGAATTAGCCGTTGTCGACTTAGGCTCGACCCCTCTTTTTCTGGGGCATGACTGGTTACAGCGTCATAACCCTCTGATTGACTGGAACACCGGAGCGGTCACCCTCGCTCGATGCACATGTCAGAAAGTTCCGTTTGCCCTCCCCGACACCGATCCTTCGGCGCGCTGGGAAGAATATGAGGAAGGAGACACCATTTTGGTGATAGATTTTGAGGAAGCTTTTCATGTGCGAGCCATGGGAACCAAAGCCAATGAACTGGCAGCCCAGGCCAACACGAAGAAGGCTGCCAAGTCGTTCGAAGAAGTCGTACCAGAAGAGTATCGCGATTTCAAAGACATTTTCGACAAAGAAAGCTTTGATGAATTACCCCCATGCAAACCCTGGGACCACGCCATCGAACTAATTCCTAATGCCAATGCCAACTTAGACTGTAAAGTCTATCCGCTCAACCCATCGGAGCAGGAGGAGCTGGACAGATTCCTCGACAAGAATCTAGCCACCGGTCGAATTCAGGTGTCGAAGTCTCCCATGGCTTCGCCCTTCTTTTTCGTAAAAAAGAAAGATGGAAAGCTCCACCCGGTGCAGGACTACTGCAAACTCAACGAGATGACCATCAAAAACCGCTACCCGTTACCACTTATTGGGGAACTGATGGACAGACTAAAAAAGGCGAAGTACTTCACTAAATTGGACGTGCGGTGGGGTTACAACAATGTACGCATCAAAAAGGGAGATGAGTGGAAGGCAGCGTTTCGAACTAATCGCGGCCTGTACGAACCCCTAGTAATGTTTTTCGGTCTCACCAACTCTCCCGCCACTTTCCAATGGATGATGAATGACATCTTTAAAGATCTCATTACGGCGGGAGAGGTATCGGTATATTTGGACGACATCCTTATTGCGTCCAAAACCAAGGTGGAGCATAAACGAATCGTACGAAAAGTGCTTCAAATTTTACACGAAAACCACCTTTTCCTTAAAGCGGAGAAATGCGAGTTCGAAGTCGAGGAGACCGAGTATTTGGGGGTCATCATTAGTGAAGGAAAGATCTGCATGGACCCCGTCAAGATCGCGGGACTACTGGATTGGCCGGTCCCTCGGAGGAAACAAGAGCTGCAATCCTTCCTTGGGTTCTGTAACTTCTACCGGCGGTTTATACGGGACTATAGCAAACACGTCAGACCATTGACCTCCCTTACCGGTAAACAGGAGTGGAAGTGGGGAGAAAACCAGCAGAAAGCATTTGAAAAGCTCAAAGAGTTGTTCTGAGAAGACGTGGTATTGACCATCCCACTCGACGAAGGACGATTCCGGGTGGAAGCGGACTCGAGTGAAGGGGCCGTAGGCGCCGTGCTCTCTCAATGGCAAGACGAGAAATGGCGTCCCGTGGCTTTTCTGTCAAAGGCGCTTTCAGTAACGGAGCGCAATTACGAAATTTACGATAAGGAACTCCTGGCCATTATGATCGCGTTGGAGGAATGGTGCCAGTACCTAATGGGTGCAACAGAAGACTTCGAGATTTGGACTGACCACTCCAACCTCCAGTACTTCCGCAAGCCCCAGAAACTTAACCGACAACAAGCTCGGTGGGTAACAGAGCTTGCGGAGTATCAGTTCACCCTGCATCATAAGCCTGGGGCACAAAATCACAAGGCCGACCTGCTATCACGAAGGGCAGATCATGACCAAGGGAAGGAGGACAACCGCGACGTAGTGGTTCTCAAGGCGGAACATTTCAGGGCCTTAGTCATGCCCACTTCGGAAGAACTACACGAAAGGATCAAGATCGCCATGCACAATCCCTGTCACTGGGATAGAGGAATATCTGATTCCCTAAACCATGAAAAGGGGGTCTCTCGCAACCAGGACATGCTGTGGTACGACGGGCGCATCTATGTGCCAGTCGACCATGAACTTCAAGGGCAGATCCTCGCCCTCAAGCATGATCACGTTACCGCTGGCCACCCAGGCATTGAAAAAACGAAGGAGTTGGTGCTTCACGATTACTGGTGGCCACGGATGCGTCGTGATGTGGAGGCTTATGTAAAAGGATGTGAGGTCTGTCAACAAACAAAAGCGGACCGACGCCCGAAGAAAGTGCCCCTTCACCCTAATGAAATCCCAACACGCCCGTGGACCCACATCTCGGTTGACATGATTACCAAACTCCCGAACTCCAAAGGGTTCGACTCCATCTTAGTAATCGTAGACCGCTTTTCCAAAACCATAATTCCCATTGCCTGTACCGAGGAGCTCACCTCTCTCGGCTTTGCCAAAATATTGAGGGACTATGTTTATGTCCCCTATGGTGTAATGCCGGAAAAGGTCATCTCTGACCGCAGTTCCGTCTTTGTTTCGAAATTCATGAAAGAATTTTACGCTTTAATCCACATCAAAGGGAACCCCTCCACCGCCTATCATCCGCAGACAGATGGCCAAACTGAGAGGGTCAATCAAGAGATCGAAAAATACTTAAAAATGTTTGTGAACGATCGACAAGACGATTGGAGTGAATGGTTGCCGCTGGCTGCTTTCACCCATAACAATCGCCAACACTCCGCCACCGGATACTCCCCATACAAAGTGGTATTCGGGAGGGACGGACAAGTCATCACCACAGCACGAAATCCCAACGTGGTTCCCACAGTGACCCAATTAGTGAAAGAGATAGAGAAGGCCCAGAAGGAAACAAAAGCATCCCTGGAAAAGGCGGCAGAGTTGATGAAAAGGGCGTACGACAAACATCGAGATGCGGCCGTGGAGTATCACATCGGAGATAAGGTGTGGCTCGACTCGACCAACCTTCACCTCCCGCATCCCACCAAAAAACTCGGGGATTGACGAGTGGGTCCCTTTACGATTACCGCAAAGAAAGGGGCCTCATCGTACGAACTAAAGTTACCCGTACGCTGGAAGATTCATAATCAATTCAACGAATCTCTCCTGACCCCATACGTTGCCCCAGCATTCACCAACCAACCACATCCGGAAAGACCCCCTCCTGAGCTCATCGACGAGGAAGAGGAGTATGAAATCGAAGAGATCGTGGAACAAAGAGATAAAAACATCGGTCGTGGATGTAACCGTCGGACCATTACCGAGTACCTTGTCAAGTGGAAAGGCTACCCGAGGGAGGAGAACTCCTGGGTAAAGCGATCCAACATGGCTAACGCAGAAGAGCTGGTGAACGAATACGAGGTGAAAATCCAATGGATAGAAAGGGAGATAGTAAGAGCCAACAATGGGTTGTCATATAACAGCGACACCCAACAAGACTCTTATCCCTCGTCCATATACTCGCATATCGACCAACCAGAAGTCACCGCAGACGAAGCAGATGGGGTACCAGTACTAATGAGGGAAGAAACAGAAGCCGAGTCCGACAGCGAGTTAGACCTCGAAAATCTCCAACAAGTATACGAAAACTGGGACTTCGACAGCGCCAACGATGAGGAGGAGGACAGCTTATCTTTCCACAGCGACTCACAATTCTCAGAGGAGGGGGAAGATAGTGACTCATTCGGGACGAATGAGTCTTAGAGAGGGGGTAATGTTACGGTTTATTCATTTTCTTTTCATTTTCTTTCCTTTGCTTACTCATTCATGCTTACCCTAACATGCGGTCCTGATCGGACATTCTCACAGTACTATTTTTAGTCTAGTCAACGTGTATTTAAGTAAGAGCCTCAGCTGGTCTAAACCCCAGCTTCAGCTAAGGTTTAATCTACCTAACTCAAAGCTCCCCGTTTCGTGACTATTTGTCTTCGTCACTTGCTCCGTCCCCAAGACTTTGACCCCTGCCGCATCGTCTACCGAAGTGCGAGTAGCGATCCTCAGGTGATCTAAGTTTTGAGAGTTAGTGGCTAACAGCAAGGAAACAGAACCAGGCTGGCATCCGACCAGTATTGGTGATTTCTATCAGTATGCAGCCGAGTTAAGCCTGAATCATGATGCCCCGTACCCTGGGGATGAACTCCATTGGGGAGCAGTGAGCTCTCATCGGTTTGGCGTGTTTTGTCTGAACAATGATACCTTTACCATCGCAGATACTGAATCAGAACATGGTGAACTCACAATTTCGGCAGCCTTGCTTCGAAATCTGAAGTTCTGGATTGGTGCATGGTATGCAAAGCAATGCGCAAGGCTTCTTGCACTTCCATTTGACTCCACGAAGTGGTTTAGCAAGTTCTCAGAACTTGGAGATGCTCTCATGCAAGGCTTACACTTTGTACTAAGCCACAGCATTAGCTCTTATCCCAATTTGAAGGAATTGGGCTTCAATGAGAACCAAGTCTCACCCTATGACCGGTTCAGTGTGAGCCGAGAAGCTCAATCAAACAAGCTTACTGTTGAAGATCACTCAAATCTTGCAGTGCTTCAGATTGATGCTGCGAGACTCAAAAATCCATACTTTGATGCAATCGGTTGGCTATCAAAGAACTTAAAGGCATTCGTAGCTATGCAGTTTGAGTTGTTCCTCCTGGATGAGCTTCGCTTTGAGAAGCTGAAGCACGCTGAGGCTATCAAGGTTAGATCAGAGCAATGGCGACTTCAAAGAATGGGAAACATACTTGTCGACGCTCTTGAGACGAAGCTTCATGAGAGCCAGCCATACCCTGGAGATAGCTCTGATCCTCATGGTCACCTTCGGTTCACTGTGTGGGAGTCTAAGGAAGATCGCATGATTAAATTCATTGATCATGACCGAGGACTAGGAGGAGAATTACCTATCTCGTGGGTATTGGACCCTCAGTTTAGTCCCAGAGAGTACTGAGGAAGGCAACTGGCTATGTTTGACCACATACCAGCCTTCCAGAACATGGATTACCCTCGGATGGGCCATCCGCTAGCTACCACAGTTCGAAAATCCTTGACTAGACATGTTCCATTTATCAAGGACTCCGGAAATCTGGAAGAGGACATTCAGTATATCATTTATCCTCATCCCAGAAAGCCCTCACAGAAGTATATCATTGAGGATATCCGTCACGAGTTCAAAACGTCAGTACCTATCAAGTACCTGACTAATCCGAACTTTGACCTGCCAAATTGGTACCGGAAAAAGCTAAATAATGCCTACGAAACTCTGTTACAACGGCTACAAGGCCCTGTTGAATACAAGTTTCTTACCCACATGTTTTCGCAGTCCACGGAAATGACAACGTTTGAGAAGGAACTTGATTCTGTGGTTGCAGCAGCTGATAACTACTTGCATTTGATGAATGGCAACCTGCATTGGGAAGAACGGAATGGCTATGCTCATGTTATGAGCATAGCGGGAGTCCAAATTGAGCCCAAGACTTACCCCGCTGTCCAGCGCCACGCCTCAGTTGTGAAAGACATTAGCCGTGTGGTGCCTCGACCTCTTGTTATTGTTGTCGACATCAATGGAAAGCCTTGCCAAGCTTTGGTTGATACCGGCTCATTGGGGGACTTCATGTCTACTCAGTTAGCAGATCAGCTGAAGGTATTCAAGACATACCTTCCATCACCTATTCCTTTGCATCTCGCAGTCCAGGGATCTCGTTTGAAGATTCTCTGTGGGACAAAGGTTCAGTTCAAGTATCAGAGCATCAAAACAGAGCATTACTTTGACATCGCGAACCTCTCTGGATATGATTTGGTCCTTGGTACACCTTGGCTGTATCAGTATAATGTTCATGTTTGCTTTAATCCTTTGTCTATTGAGATTGGAAGTGACACGGCCTTGCCTATGGTGGGTGATAACATTAGCCAGGTTCGGTCCCAAGCTATGATGGTTAGTGAGAATGCACTCGAGCAAGTTCGCACAGAGCTTCAAGAGTATGCGGCCCCCATCTGCAAAACAGCTTCAGAAACGCCATTGCCACCCTTACGTGCAATTAACCATGAGATACCCTTGATTGACAAGCACAAGGTATATCCCTGGAGGCCGTCTTGGTGTCCCGAGGCCTTCTGTTCACAATGGGATCAAAAACGAAGGGATTACTTATCCTCAGGTAGGTGGAAACTTACTACCTCAGGGAATTCAGTACCAATGTTGCTGATTCCAAAAGTAGGAAAGCAAAAACACTTACTCCGGACTGTCGTCGACTTGCACGCATGCAACACCAACACTCGCAAGGTGTCAGCACCTCTCCTGAGCATTGAAGGGATCCTGCGTCGTGTTGCGAAGTGCAAATATTGAAGCATTATTGATGGCAAGGATGCCTACAAGCAAATCCGAGTTGTTCCCGAGCATGTTGATAGAACTATGGTTACAACGCCTGACGGAAATATGGTCAGTCTCATTCTCCAGCAGGGTGATTGTAACGCACCCGCAATGTACCAAGCACTGATGAACCATATCTTCTTGCCCTACATAGGTGTCTTCATGGAGGTATACCTAGATGATGTTATTATCTATTCCGACACAATCGAGGACCATGTTAAGCATGTTAAATGCATTATTGATGTCTTGAAGCGAGAGCAACTATACTTGAGTGCTTCGAAACTTAATTTCTTGCCAAAGGAAATGAAGATACTCGGTCATATTATTGATGATAATGGTATACGTATGGATCCCAATAAGGTGGACTCCATAATCAACTGGAAGACTCCTACATCAAAAGGATTGTTGTCAGGATTCCTCGGAAGCATAGGATATCTCGCAGATGACTTACCTCACATCCGTGGCCCTATGGGAATCCTCCATAGCCTCACAGGCTCGACGGTCCCATTCCGTTGGTCCTACACTGAACAGCGAGCCTTTGACGAGATCAAAGAAATCATTGAGCATCACCGTAACCACAGCCGAGTGCCTTTAGATTACTCACCTGAGCACAAACCTGTCTGGATGGTCACTGATGCAAGCTCCACCAGCATCGCAGGCTATGTCGCACAAGGAGATGAGTGGCAGAAGGCCAAAGTTGCAGCCTTCTACTCAGCGAAGCTTAGTTCAGCACAACAGAACTATGCAGTTCACAAACTGGAGATGTTAGCAGATCTTGAGACGATGTTGCGCCATCGGGATATCCTACAGGGAATTCATTTCACTTGGATAACGGATCATAAGGGGTTGATTCACCTTATGAAGCAGAAAGACCTAACAGGAAGGCAAGCGTGTTGGTTAGAAAAGATGAGTGCATTCGATTTCGAGATAGTATATGTACCTGGTGAATCCAACGTCCTCTCGGATACTCTCTCATGCATATACACCAATGATGCCCCTGGTACTGTCCGTGCACACTCGGAATACACTGATCATGATGATAATGTCAGTATGGACCATCTGAACAGTCACAGAATTACCATACCACTGCTGGCAGGCCTGGAAGCCTTTGCAGCACGTACAACCCGTTCCAGGGCACTCCCTAAATGATCCAACGCTGACACTGGGCGTCCAGAAACGTCTTCTGAGTTCACAAAGAGGATGAAAGGCCATGTACGCATTGTCAGCCCTAGACGTGCACAGGAGGGCGGGAGTACCGAAGATTTGACCTCATCGTCGTCCACTACGATCCACAGTAGTCCTAAACGAGCTAACGAACCAAAAACGCGGTCAGGAAGCAATGGAAAAGAGCAGGAAAAGCTCACCATCAAGATCCCTGCAAGGCCAAGCCCTAGCAGCATGGGGACAGCCCAGAGCTCCAATCCACCACTTGTAGGACCTTCAGCAAAGGTCTACAGAGGCCCTAGGACAGAAGAGGAGCCTGAACGAAATCAGGATGGCAGTGGATCTCGAGAGCAAGAGGGAATCAATGCAGAAAGTGCCAGCAAAGCAAATTCCCATGATCCGGAAATTTCCCTGCACTGACCCAGACTTGACTGGGGCAATGTTGCTCAATTCCATTACCTTGCTCAATGGCCTTGACTTCGAAAAAGCTATTCAACATCACTATTCTGATGATCCTCTCTTCAAAAGAGTAGTAGAAAACCCGGAACACTTCACAAACTTCGAGTGGAACCAGGATACAGGCCTTTTGTACCTCAAGAAGGATGATGATAGACTCCTCTGCATACCTCACATCCTTGTAAACGGTCGTACAGCTCAAGAAATCATTATTTCGGAAGCTCATTCAATTCTAGCTCACCTTGGGGCAAGCAAAACATTGGATTACCTTCGCCAGAGTGTGTGGTGGAAGGATATGGTTTCGGATGTGAAATCATATTGTGAGTCTTGTCATACTTGTAAGATGAGCAAGCCTAACAACCAGAAGCCTTACGGCTTGCTGCACCCTCTCAAGGTTCCGTCATATCCCTGGGAGGCTATCGGAATTGATTTTGTTGGGCCATTACTGGATTCTAAAAATCGCAATGGTACATTTGACTCAATAACTGTTATTATTGACCTATTTACCTCAATGGTACACCTTGTTCCCTGCCGTACAACCTACACTGCCTGCCAAGTGGCTGAACTGATGTTTGAGCATGTCTACAAGCACCATGGAATGCCATGACGGATTATAAGTGACCGTGACTCACTGTTCACTAGCATCTTTTGGAAGAGGCTACACGAGCTTACAGGTACTCAGCTGAATATGTCCAGTGTGTATCACCCTCAGAGTGATGGCTCTATGGAACGGGATAATCGTACCATTACCCAGATGTTATGGCAATGCATTGACTCCACTCAGAAGGATTGGGTGTCAGAACTGCCAGCTATTGAGTTCGCGATGAACTGCACCAGGTCTGAGACAACAGGATATGCCCTGTTCATGCTCAATACTGGACACATACCTCGATCCATGATATGGAACTCGAATACGAAGAATGAGTATCCCTCCATCCAAATGTTTGCTCGATTGCGGCGTTTAGCTATCATGTCAGCTCACGATGCAATTCTTGAAACTCGGGTGAAGCAAACTCATATCGCAAATCAGAAATGATGTTCCGAACCTTTCCATGAAGGTGATCTGGTATATGTATCCACCCAGAATTTGAAGTTTGCTAAAGGTCTAGCTTGCAAATTAATTCCGAAGTAAATCGGGCCCTACAAAATTTCAAGGGACTTCGGAAATCACTCATTCCGTGTAGAGCTGCCTTCGAGCTTCATCCAGAGAGGAGTACATCCAGTATTCCACTCCTCCTTGCTTCGGATTCATGTTCCTAATGATGATCACAGATTTCCAGGACGTCTTGATACTCAAATCCAAGAGACTCCGGAAGCAGAACCTCAGTGGAAAATTGAACAGATTCTATCGCATCACGGCGCTAAAGATCATGCCGTATTTGAAGTTAAATGGACTACTGGTGATATTACGTGGATGCCCTACAACCAGCTCATTGGACTTGGCAGTCTTGCTGACTATCTTGACTTGCTAGGTTGTGCATCCATTGGTAACCTACCGATGGGGCGTTCACCACTCCCATCAGATCCAGAACAGTACAGGATTTCTGTGAGCTCCGTTACATTTGATTTTGAGTCTCCTAGGAGGATAGAAAAGGGTATGCAAAGTTGTGTGAATTCCCCCACATCTGTGCTCCCACTTCCCCATCATTTCCTGCTACACTATTCTCCCTCTAGGTCCATCACCACTGCATTCCCACTGTCCATGCCCAGTGAACATAGACCCCATGGCAAGAAGGGCTGCAAACCCCCTGCTTACCTCCGTCCCTTGCTCACTACCACTCCCACTCTGGCAATTCCACTCCCACCAAGGGCATTCACTGTCCACAAAAATCGCAAATGGTTTGACGTTCACGAAGCCCCAGGCTCTGGTTCTTTTGGAGGCCTTGTTTCTCAGGTTCATGCTGTGCACATGCTCAAATGCATTGAGCACAACAACCTTCTCCGACATACTCATGCCAAGGATGGCATTTCGGAGTGCAGACAGATCTGCTCTGAACCCATTGCTTATGATGCAATCGCTGCCTTGTTCAATGTGGGTTCTCAGACCGAAAAATTCGTCGAATGGGTCAAGCCCAGTCCCACCAATCCTAATGGACCTAAGGGCTACACCCTCACACATCTCAATTCCCCATCTCCTACCAGCAAAGGGCTTCATGTCGACATGAAGTTCCTTTTTGACCCTCGCCAGCTCAATATCCCTGGATATGTTATTGTTCCTGAATGCGAGTACAACAAGACTCAGTTCCTCGGCCATCAGATGCTCTTCCAGCATGAGACTGCCAAGGAAAAAGCTATCCAGTGTCATCTTGATAAGAAGGCTGGATTAATGTAGGATGAAGATTTCGAGGATCGCTATGCTGCTGCAGGAGACTCGCTGGAGGGATTCCTCTCAGATGATCTCCCCAAGTTCATTGAGGGCAGTGCAGGATCAATCAATGCAGATGGAGACCTGGATCCTGATCACGGAAAGAGCATTGATACTGACAAGGATGGTTTGCTCTACTATGTTGATAAGGAGGGCAACAAAATGGACGTGAATGGAGATTCCACCATGAGGACCACCCACAATTGATTTCGTGATGTCCTTTTACTTTATACATCCTTTCATTAACTTTCCTTGCTTCATTCAAAGATATTACACTTGTTTATTTCTTACTCTACCTATAGTGCCCAACTTCGTTGGACAGGAGGGCGTATGTAATGAGCCAGCCTTTGGCCCAGTCCTTACCCTTCATTTCTCCCCCTCGTTGTCGCTCCACATGCTCTACCGTTCTCGACGCATTTGATAGGATCTATTTGATATTAGCTAGTAGTATATAAGAGCTATGTACTGCTGTAGTAGCTCGGGTTTTTTGCAACGACCAGCCTTTACACCTGTCACACACTGCGTGAAACTCCTTCATGAGAGTACGTGACTTTTGCCACCCTCTCATAGGGCCATAGACTAGGTTTAACAGAAGGTTGAAATGCTAGCACTGTGCAGTTTGAGTTTCAACAGTCTTTCAGAGAAAGTGCTGCAACCACTGAGTGACTCATGGCCCTGTAGCATATAGATGGCTATTGGTGTGTTACTCATTCACAACTTCGGGGGCTGTTATCCGCTGCCAATAGGATTTTTTGTGTGCATCATAGGTTCACCAATCTAGCATGCTCTTTGCACTGATAGCTCAGCTCATCTTGACTTTATTGATGCTTGTCGAGACTCGGACTCCAGACATGGTATACATGGACCTAACATAAGGCTCTTGTAGGAGATTCGTGCCAGTACTCTCGTTCTCTCTATCTCTCTCTCTTTATCTTATCTTCTTACTATCTACTTATTACATAGCTCTTCTACTTTACTGCGGGATATCCTGCTTTTCTATTACTTATTGCGCCTTTTTCCTTTACCTTAGCCGAGTTCTGTTAAGCACTAACTCAAACCTTTGCCAAGGCTGATCTCTATCCTGTCACTCACATTCGGTGATTCAGTGTTAGAGAGGCATTGGTAGATTGCAAGAAGTTAGGCGTCACTTTATAGCAAAAGCAAGGAGCTTGTAAGAGTTAGGAGTATATAACCTTAGCCGAAGCTGGGGTCTAAGGCCACAGCATAGGCTAGTTTAAATACATGTTAGACTCGTACTAAGAATAGTATCTACAAGGGCACGTGCAACGAGAAGTGCATCTTTCAACCAATGAGGAGGGAGGACACTAGAAGAAGTATGCTCCCAACGAATGAGAGTAAAGAGTGCATATCACCTGCCTCTGCATGGGACTCCATCTGAATAGGCTGCATCCCGTAGACCACCCTTGACTGGCGGTCGACTCTCATCCAACTACTAAGAAGCATGATGCCATCAAGAGAAGCATGATGGCGCATGCAGGTCGCTGGTCATCTGGGGGCGGCAGCATGAACTGGGGTGACAGCAACTGGGTAACCGGGTAAAGAGTGTGCTGGTGGAATATCATGGGTCTAGGAGATAAGATAGGTAGGTCTGGGGTTCTGGGGGATAAGGATAAGATAAGATAAGGAAAATAGGGGTAAAACTGTAATAATACCCCCCGACTAAGACTGTCGTCCTGACAGTCCTTTAGACGTACTCACTCCCTGAGTCAAGGGAGTTAGTAGATTCCATATCCCATTTGTAGTCCTTGGTTTGCTCCCAAGCAGACATGCCCTGTTCTTCTTGGGGGAAGCTGGGGTCGGTCTGAGTCATTAGAGGAGACTCGGGATGTCTGTCTTCGAAGACGTCTTCATCCGTGTCTGATGAATAAAAGCCCTGCTCGTCGAAGGATAATGGATCGGTATGATTCCTGTTTGAGACTGGAAAGAGTGTTGAGCTCTCAGTTGTTGAAGAGCCAGGAGATGATATGGTTATGCATCCTCCTTCGTTTTCCAAGTGTCGCAAATCGTGATCCTGTACACGGTTTTCCTTGTTCTCGTATTCCTTGACGAGTTCTTTGGCATTGGTGAGATTGCTCCTCTTGACCCAGGTAGCTTCCTCCACTGGGTATCCCTTCCATTTGACCAAATATTCTGTTATGGTCCTCCGGCTGTGTCCTTGACCGACGACGCAGTCACGGTCCAGAAGTAGTTCCTCTACTTCATATTCTTCCTCACCTTCCACGAGTTCTGGCTTGGGTGGTGGAGGTTTCTCCTGGTTGGAAAACTCTGGGGGGATGTATGGAGTTAGGTATCGTTCGTTGAACTTGTTGTGGATCTTCCATCCTGGCGACAGCTTCAGTTCGTACGTGGAGGGCCCCTTCTTGGAAACTACTTTGAAGGGGCCAACGCGTTTGTCGCCTAGCTTTTTTGCTGGTCAGGGGAGGTGTTGGTTGGTTGAGTCCAACCAGACTTTATCTCCTGGTTGGTACTCCTGCACCAGGCGAGTGTGTTTGTTGTAAGCCTTTCTCATAACTTCAACGGCTTTATTCAGAGAGTCTTCCGCTTGTTTGCATACTCTCTGGAGGCTTTCGACGAAGTCAGTTACTGATGGTGTTTCCGACTGCCTCACCGTGGTTGGACGAATTTCCCCATCCTGTCCGTAGACTACTTTGATGGGAGAAAAGCCCGTTGCAGAGTGTTGGCGATTATTGTGAGTGAATGCTGCCCACTGCAGCCATTTGCTCCAGTCGTCCTGTTTGTGGTTAACGAAGACTCAAAGGTACTTTTTGAGTTCTTGGTTAACCTGCTCCGTTTGTCCATCCATCTGGAGGTGATAGGCCGTCGACGGATTTCCTTGAATATTCATCATTGCGTATAGTTCAGTGATGAATTTTGATACGAATTGGGGCCCCCGGTTATTACAGTTTTACCCCTATTTTCCTTATCTTATCTTATCCTTATCTCTCGGAACCCCAGACCTACCTATCTTATCTCCTGGACCCATGACATTCCGCTGGCACACTCTTTACCCGATTACCCGGCTGCCGTCACCCCAGTTCACGCTGCCGCCTCCCAGATGACCAGCGACCCGCATGCGCCATCATGCTTCTCTTGATGGCATCATGCTTCTTAGTAGTTGGATGAGAGTCAACCGCCAGTCGAGGGCAGTCTACGGGATGCAGCCCATTCAGACGGAGTCTCGCGCAGATGCAGGTGATATGCGCTCTTTACTCTCATTCATCGGGAGTACACTTCTTTTAGTGTCCTCACTCCTCATTCATTGAACGACGCACTTCTCGCTACACGTGCCCTTGTAGACACTATTCTTAGTACAAGTCTAACATGTATTTAAACTAGCCTATGCTGTGGCCTCAGACCCCAGCTTCGGCTAAGGTTATATACTCCTAACTCTTACAAGCTCCTTGCTTTCGCTATAAAGTGACGCCTAACTTCTCGCAATCTACCAACACCTCTCTAACACTGAATCACCAAACATGAGTGACAGGATAGAGATCAGCTTTGGCGAAGGTTCGAGTTAGTGCTTAACACCGGTCAGAGATGACTTTAGAGGGGGTCACCCCAAATTGACAAATGATCTCGTCATGTAGGATTTTGGCCCACCCACTTGACAAGAGTTCCTTCATGCATGGGATCAGCATGATGTATTTCGAGAATCGGTCTATGATGACTAGCACTGCATCGTAGCCCTTGGATTCTGGAAACCCGGTAATCATGTCGACTGAGATATGTTCCCAAGGTCATGACGGTACAGCGTTGGGATGTAGCGGAGCTGCTTTCCGCTGTGTATCTGTTTTTGTCCTTTGACATGCCTCGCATCCTCAGACGTAAGTTTCCATGTCTCTTCGCATTTTGGGCCACCAATAGTTTCGTAAGACCAATTCCTTGGTCTTCTCAATACCTGGGTGTCCTGCAGAGACGTGGTCGTGATAATGGGAGATGAGCTCTCCCTGTAAGGCATGGTCACGGGGAATGTAGATACGTCCATCATAGTATAGAAGGTGGTCTTTCTCAATGACCCCCTTCTCATGGTTGAGGCTTGAAGCGATCCCTCGGTCCCACCATTGGTGATCGCTTGTTGCTCTTCGAATTTTGCCATGAATTTCTTCCTCCACTGGCATTATCAAGGCATGGAAGAATTCTGGCTTCAAGAGGACAACATCGTCATTGTCCTTCTTGCCTTGGTCATGGTCGGCCCACCGACTTAGAAGGTCAGCCTTCCTATTGGACGCTCCTGGTTTGTGGTTGAGCATGAAATGGTATTCCGTTAGTTCAGTAACCCACTGCGCTTGTCTGTGGTTGAGTTTCTGGGGTTTGCAGAAGTATTCCAGATTTGAGTGATTCATCCAGATTTCGAAATCTTGATGGGCTCCCATGAGGTAATGTCACCATTCTTCCAAGGCGATCATTATTGCTAGCAATTCCTTATCATAAATCTCATAGTTCCATTCCTTCGTGGAAAGAGATTTTGATAGGAATGCGATCGGGTGCTATTTCCCTTCCTGTTCCTGTGACAGGATGGCACCGATCGCACCTTCACTGGAGTCTACCTCCATGCAAAATTTGTTGTAGTTGTTTGGCATCACCAGAACGACTCCCATTGCAAATTGACATTTGAGTTCCTCAAATGCCTCTTGTTGCTCCTTTCCCCATGTCCAAGGGTTCTTCCCTGTGAGTTTCATCATTGGTTTGATGATTGCGCTATAGTGCCAGATAAATCGTCGATAAAAGTTGGTGAATCCCAGGAATGATTGCAGTTCCTGCTTCTTGGAGGGTGCCGGCCAGTCCATGATACCAGCGATTTTAATTGGGTCCATTCTAATGGATCCCTCACTGATGATGACTCCAAGGTACTCAGTCTTGAGTACCTCAAATTCGCACTTTTCTGCCTTCAAGAACAGTTTGTTCTTTTGCAGAATCTTTAGGACTTCCCGTACAATTCTTTGGTGTTCTGCCTTATCCTTGGTGAAGATGAGGATGTCATCCAAATAAATGGTGACCTTTCCTTGGGCAATAAGATCTCTGAAGATATCATTCATCATCCACTGGAATGTGGCCGGCGAATTGGTTAACCCAAAGAACATAACCAGGGGCTCATAGAGTCCTCGGTTAGTGTGGAATGCGGCTTTGAATTTGTCCCCTTTTTTGATTCAAACATTATTGTATCCCCAATGGATGTCTAACTTAGTGAAATACCTCGCATCCTTTAGCTTATCCATAAGATCGGAGATAAGCAGTAAAGGATAGCGGTTTTTGATGGTTATTTCATTAAGTTTGCGGTAGTCTTGTACTGGCTGCAGTTTTCCATCTTTCTTCTTGACAAAGAAGAAGGGAGACGCCATTGGGGATTTGGAGGGTCAAATTCGGCTGGTAGCCAGGTTTTCATCGAGGAATTTATCCAATTCCTCCTGTTCCTTTGGATTCAACGGATATATCTTGCAGTCTAGGCTGGCATTGGCATTGGGGATTAGCTCAATGGCATGATCCCAAGGTTTGCGAGGGGGAAGTTCATTGAAGTTTTCCTTGGCGAAGACATCGATGAAGTCCCGATAATGTTCAGGAACAATTTCCTCGAACAATTTTACTTTCTTTCCCTCATTGGCCTTGGCTGCTAAGTTATTGGCTTTATGCCCCACCGCTTGCATGTGAAAGGCTTCTTTGAAGTCTATGATGAGGATGGTGTCCCCATCCTCGACTTCAGTTCCCCACTGCTGTTCTGGATCTTCGTCTGGGAGACGGAACGGTACTTTGTGACAATCACAGCGCGCTAAAGTTATTGAGCCCATGTTCCAGTGGATGAGTGGGTTATGCCTTTGTAGCCAGTCATGTCCTAGGAATATAGGCATTGTTCCGAGGTCAACGACTGCTAGTTCAATGTGTTCGCTGTGGTCCCCAATCTTGAGTCGGACCTCAGCGAATTTGGTGATGTCGCCACCTTTGTTGTGGGTACCATCTGCGTTGTAGACCGGAGTGGGGTGAGCCACTTTATGCATGGTAATACCATGAGCACAGGTTCACTGTCGGTCGATAGCGCATCTGGTACAGCCACTGTCGATCAGGGCCTTTGCGGAGTGATGGGCCATAGTATCAAAGGTCTCCAATTGTAGGGTGATCATGATATTTTGCCCCTTTGTTCCTCAGACATATTGGGGTGGTTTAGTAAGCTGGTCCATATGTTCCAGCTTTCAGTATTCGTCCAGATAGGACTCTCCGATTTGGTGCTCCAAGTCAGTGGCCAGCGGCTCATCCACCTCGGGTAGTCGCTGAGGGTGGACCCACTGTTTGAGAAGTGATACCTTCTCTCCTGGGGTCTTGGCAAACCACATAGCTCGCCAAGTCCAGGCGGCTCCGAAGGGCTTCAGCCATTCGAAGTCTTGAGAGTACTCCACCGATGTTGATGGCATCGGGGTCTTCCTCTTGTCGTCGCAGTCCATAGGCCACAAAGGCCCTGCTCCTATGACCATGTGACCGGTCAGTTCCTTTTCACCTCGGTGCGGACACCCACTCAGGTTAGTTGGGACTTCACTGGATTTTGAAGAGTTCCATAAACTCTTTAAATAACTAGGATCGTCTCCACCGTTAGTGCCATCTTTAAAGGGGAGACATACCTGAAAGGGGGAGTCTCTCTCTCCTGTGTGGCCCACTTGATCCTTGTGGGCGATTGAGCTTTTTCGGCCGGTGTCCTCTGTGATAGAGGTGGCCGTTCCTGGGTTATCCTTTCTACTTGGTTCCATGTGTGGTGCTGGGTTATCTCCAGAGGCTTTACAACAGTCCGCCATTGGGTCCACTGGGCTCCACCGGCCCTCGGCTTCATCCCTAGGCTCGCCTGGATTCCCCAACCTCACCATCACCGAAGTGGTCTGTCATCGGGGAACCTTGATGCACGGAGGAGATGCCAGTTCACCATCGTCTGGATCCACTGTCACTATACGTGACTTTCCCAGGAGTTGGACTACGTAGTCCTCATTTTGACCTCCCATATGGCAGACGTCGCCTGCAGGGAACAACAACGTTGCACCCCCAAGGTTCCACCCTTGGTCGCCTGTCGAACCGGTAGATTCCGCTGCATCGTACGTGTGCCCCAAAGGGGTATTTGCAGTGGCTTGGACACAGCAGGTACCACCAGTACTAGGACTTGACTGGTGGGGTTCATTGCTAGTTAAAGCAGCAGAAATCCCGTGTACACTGTTAATGGGCAAACTCGAGGGTTCCCCTCCTGCCTTTATGCAAGCGTCGGGTGGAGGGGACAGGTGTGAGGAGCCCCATCGATCCCAGGCTTCGTTCCTGGTCATGCCTGGGCTCTTGATCCGTTGATCAAGAACTCATTCCGGGTTCTTGATCAAACGATCGAGAGTTGCTTCTGGATCCTCGATCGTCTGATTGAGATCCATCCCGCACTGGTACGGCCTCGAGCTGCTAGTCGGGTCCAACTCTTTCGTGCCCAACCCTCGGGGTTCATTGCCCGATGGGCAGTGGTAATCCCCTGATACACCGTTCTTGTTTTGCGATTCCTTCATAGTGTGGGATGAATATGATATATTGTTACAAGTATCTACAGATACAACATAAGTATGAACGTTCGTGTCATAAGGTGCACCATGATAAATTCCAGCCGACGAAGTAGAATCGCAGAGTCCTACACCGGCGTCTCTTTTATTTCCTCGATCTCTGTCAAGCTAGAAAGGTCTTCTTCCTCTATTTCTGCTAGAACGGCTCGGTATTACAGTTTTACCCCTATTTTCCTTATCTTATCTTATCCTTATCTCTCGGAACCCCGGACCTACCTATCTTATCTCCCAGACCCATGATATTCCGCCGGCACACTCTTTACCCGGTTACCCAGCTGCCGTCATGCCAGTTCACGCTGCCACCTCCCAGATGACCAGTGACCTGCACGTGCCATCATGCTTCTTTTGATGGCATCATGCTTCTTAGTAGTTGGACGAGAGTCGACCGCCAGTCGAGGGCAGTCTACGGGATGCAGCCTATTCAGATGGAGTCCCATGCAGAGGCAGGTGATATGCGCTCTTTACTCTCATTCATTGGGAGCATACTTCTTCTAGTGTCCTCCCTCCTCATTTGTTGAAAGACACACTTCTTGTTGCACATGCCCTTGTAGATACTATTCTTAGTACGAGTCTAACATGTATTTAAACTAGCCTACGCTGTGGCCTCAGACCCCAGCTTCAGCTAAGGTTATATACTCCTAACTCTTACAAGCTCCTTGCTTTTGCTATAAAGTGACGCCTAACTTCTCGCAATCTACCAACGCCTCTCTAACACTGAATCACTGAACGCAAGTGACAGGATAGAAATCAGCCTTGGCGAAGGTTCGAGTTAGTGCATAACAATTAGCCGAAGCTTGCCCTTACTACCCTTACCGTTCTCAATGGTAACTGTACCGCTTTAAGGCAGTCACTGTTATACTTCCAAAGAAAAAGAAACCTTCAGCCCATTATTCGAAAAACGGCACCCACCATCCCCCAAGATCATAGACATTCGTTGTGGTACAATGAACTTTATGCCGCTCACCCCCTCAGACCACACCGCCATTATCTTCAGAAGTACCTTCAGTATCTTGACACTAGTAACTGCAGTTGCGGTTCTTCATATCCTCCAACCAACCCGCTGCCAAAGAGCACCGACCCTCGGAAGAGGGAGAATACATGGGCTCAATGGCTCATCAACAGGAACCTCACAAACAACAAGCACCATCCGGCTCCGATCCCTCACACCACGGCCAAGGAGGGAGTGAGACACACTTCGACACCCCTTACCCAACAGAGAAGAGCAACCCCCCACGCTCGAGCTTCAGGGAGAGGATCACTGAGATGGTGAAGGTGAAGAATCCCTTCGGGAAGAAGAGCTCGGACGACTCAGCATCCCTCCAGACGATGGAGACAACTGAGTCGACCCCAGATTCACCACCGAGTACTGGACCAACACGGACAGATCCTGGGATGACACAACATGGGGCGACGACAATGACTCCAAGGAGCCATCCATTATCTCCACAGAGTTATCTGCAGCCATCCCAGGGTTCGACGACGATGGAGAGTGTCTCTACCAGAGAGGAACAAGTGGGTTCTACCACGATGTATTCGATCGAATCGTCCATGGATGAACCAGGTGAAGAACCACCTTCGAAGAAGGTGAAAACCCGTTCCTCCCTGCCCAGAAATGAGGGGAAGTACGGGGATTACCTGACACAGGAGGACATCAAAGAGATGAATCTCCCGAGCCAGAGTGGCATGACGCTCCAACCTCTCTCATGTCATACACCCCCAATGGAACCTACAGAGTTGACGGACCCCCTTCCTGGTGGGACGACGAGTCCATCCATGAGTCAGACTTCATTTGGCCCTCCTCCCAACCTGAATCCGAGGTCATTCCCCCAACCCTCTTCACCATTGCTGACCTTAGAGAGTTCGCAGAGCCTTGCTTTGCCCACATCTCAGAGACTTCCACCAACGACACCGTTGAGGACGGACCCGACAGCATCATCTTCACTGAGTACTCCAACAGTAATAATGAAGAGCTCCCAGAGTACTACACCCACCAGGGATCCCCGATTAGTGGGGGACAGTGGGTTATCTTCCCAGGAGACATGCCAGAAGGAGACAGACTCCTTGACTGGTTTGCCGGAGACCAACCCTTTCCAGACCCTATCATCCTCCCGAACCGAGTCCTGAGGGAGCTTGACCAGACCTCTCCCCACCCATACCCCTACTGCAACTGTTCCATCTGCCGTCGCCTCAGAGCCCTGGCCACAGTTGAGTACAAGGGAGCAAAATCCCCTGACGAGCTTGAACCCTTCCTTGCACCAGAAGGAGGGTTCTTACCCAATGGATACGATGGGGGTTTCCTCCCTCCCTGAGGGCTATGGCCCTGGATCTGGAGATGCGAAGACACTCTGGAGATCTGGGATGAGTACTGCTGATACTTCTGAGGCATATGGCAGTGGAACGATGACTGGGATGCAGGATATACGATATTCTCCAGATACCAAGTCATCGGTTTCCCACCCGATCACAACAACAGGTCAGATCCCTGGACCAGAGCAGGGATGGTCATCGAACAATGGCTCCAAGAGGATGAGCCCCCTCCCAGTAGAAGCCCCTCCAATGACCCACCCAAGTTTGTCCAAGGCTCAAGCACAGGAGCTTACGGATCGACAAATGTATGATCTAACATGGCAGCAAATGTTAGAATGGACTAGCAGATGACTATGGTACAATGTAAATTGGACCATGTCTGACCAAGGACGAGCATATAATGCTGCAGAACTAGGTTCCGAACTAGAGGACCAGATACTACGTACCGAAACGTGGTATCATGCCGCCATTGATTGGAACAAGATACACCCTGACCAGCCTGTAGTGCCAGGGAGGCGCTACGGAGAGGAATCATTCCCTAACCTGGGAATTGTAGGTCTGGAAAACCCCATTCTGGACATCACTTGGGCACCTTCCAGCACCTTAGGGTTGGAAGTGGCAGGAGGAACCTTCCATGCCCGTAGCATGGCTGGAGAAGCCTCCCAGTCAGCGCTGACAGGAAAGGCGGGTGGACCAGCACCCACAGCTCCTGGCGGAGTTGGTGGTGGTCCAGGAGGACCAGGCGGAGGCGGTGGAGGAGGACCTCCACCGATACCACCTCGACCCCCAGCGCAGCCACCATCACCCTGTAGTGACCAACATCTCAGATCACTACCGCGACCTATCAATCCCCCTCTACCACCAGACCCACTGAATGGGTGGGTCATCCCCGATGGACAACCCAACCCTTGGGGAAACGTAAAGCTGACGTTGATAGAGGTCCCTGACAAATTCTATGGGAAGGCCAGCAACCTAGATCGCTTCTTCAATCATTGTGAATACTACTTTGAGGTCTTCACCCAGTACTTCACGCTTAACGAAGCATATGGGTATGGCACAAGTCGAGTAGTCTTTGTGGGCCACCAATTTGGTGGAGAAGCGAGGTCCTGGTGGGTCCATCAACAACAATACTACAAGGACCCACACAGTGGGAGACATTGCCTTCCTGCTTGGGAGACCTTTCAGGAAAACATCCAAACACATTTCCGAGAAGTAGCAGAGGTCCAAATCAAACGGCTACAATGGAAGAAACTGCAACAAATGCAGTTTAAAACGGCCATTGAATTCTGTGAAAGGTTTGAACAGCTGGCCGTGGAAGTGGAACACTTCGACAATGATGCGGAAATGGAGGAAGTCATCGCTCTCGCAATCCAACCCAGAGTCAAGGAGATCATTATGGGTGGAGACAATATGCGGCCTACCACCTACTGGGAGTGGAGGTGCAGGGTCCTACAAATGGATGAGAACTACCGAGTTCATCTCGCACAAGGCGGGAAGTATCCCAGCAGGACCGCCGGTTCCAAGCCCGGAACAGCGGGGGGCTCTTCGAGTGGCTTGAAGGGCAGGAGGGACGCCACTGGATTCACCTACGGCAGTGAAGGCGAACCTATGGACATTGATCATCTCAAAAGAGAAAAGTGATGTTTCTGGTGCGGACACACTGGACACCAGGGGCAGGACAATAAGTGCCCGCCCAACAAGTCGAAGTGGCTGAAATTCCTGAAGAAAAAGCCATCGACTTTTGCAACCCGTCTCCGAGCCATCCTAGCAGAAATAGAGGAAGAAGACCTTGCTAGCTCAACAGAGATTGAGGAAATAAAAGAGATGCCAGCGTAGGACTTTGCGATTCTACTTTGTCGGCTGGGGTTTATCATGGTGTGCCTTATGACACGAATATTCATGCTTATGTTGTATCTGTAGATACTTGTAACAATATATCGCATTCATCTCGTACTATGAAGGAATCGCAAACCAATAACGGTGTATCAGGGGATTACCACCGCCCATCGGGCAATGAACCCCAAGGGTCGGGCATGAAAGAGTCAGACCCGACAAGTAGCTCGAGGCTGTACCAGTGCGGGACGGATCTCGATCAGATGATCGAGGATCCAGAAGCAACTCTCGATTGTTTGATCAAGAACCCGGAACGAGTTCTCGATCAACAGATCAAGAGTCCAGGCACAACCAGGAACAAAGCCCAGAATTGACGGGGCTCCTCGCACCTGTCCCCTCCACCCAATGCTTGCATAAAAGCAGGAGGGGGACCCTCAAGTCTGCCTATCAACAGCATACACGGGATTTCCACTGCTTTAACTAGCAATGAACCCCATCAGCCAAGTCCTAGTGCTGACGGTACCTGCTGTGTCCAAGCCACTGCAAGTACCCCTTTGGGGTGCACGTACGATGCAGAGGAGCCTACCGGTTTGACAGGCAACCAAGGGTGGAACCTTGGGGGTGCGACATTGTTGTTCCCTGCAGGCGACGTCTGCCATATGGGAGGTCAAAATGAGGACTACGTAGTCCAACTCCTGGGAAAGTCACGTATAGTGACAGTGGATCCAGACGATGGTGAACTGGCATCTCCTCCGTGCATCAAGGTTCCCCGATGACAGACCACTTCGGTGATGGTGAGGTTGGGGAATCCAGGCGAGCCTAGGGATGAAGCCGAGGGCCGGTGGAGCCCAGTGGACCCAATGGCGGACTGTTGTAAAGCCTCTGGAGATAACCCAGCACCACACATGGAACCAAGTAGAAAGGATAACCCAGGAACGGCCACCTCTATCACAGAGGACACCGGCCGAAAAAGCTCAATCGCCCACAAGGATCAAGTGGGCCACACAGGAGAGAGAGACTCCCCCTTTCAGGTATGTCTCCCCTTTAAAGATGGCACTAACGGTGGAGACGATCCTAGTTATTTAAAGAGTTTATGGAACTCTTCAAAATCCAGTGAAGTCCCAACTAACCTGAGTGGGTGTCCGCACCGAGGTGAAAAGGAACTGACCGGTCACATGGTCATAGGAGCAGGGCCTTTGTGGCCTATGGACTGCGACGACAAGAGGAAGACCCCGATGCCATCAACATCGGTGGAGTACTCTCAAGACTTCGAATGGCTGAAGCCCTTCGGAGCCGCCTGGACTTGGCGAGCTATGTGGTTTGCCAAGACCCCAGGAGAGAAGGTATCACTTCTCAAACAGTGGGTCCACCCTCAGCGACTACCCGAGGTGGATGAGCCGCTGGCCACTGACTTGGAGCACCAAATCGGAGAGTCCTATCTGGACGAATACTGAAAGCTGGAACATATGGACCAGCTTACTAAACCACCCCAATATGTCTGAGGAACAAAGGGGCAAAATATCATGATCACCCTACAATTGGAGACCTTTGATACTATGGCCCATCACTCCGCAAAGGCCCTGATCGACAGTGGCTGTACCAGATGCGCTATCGACCGACAGTGAACCTGTGCTCATGGTATTACCATGCATAAAGTGGCTCACCCCACTCCGGTCTACAACGCAGATGGTACCCACAACAAAGGTGGCGACATCACCAAATTCGCTGAGGTCCGACTCAAGATTGGGGACCACAGCGAACACATTGAACTAGCAGTCGTTGACCTCGGAACAATGCCTATATTCCTAGGACATGACTGGCTACAAAGGCATAACCCACTCATCCACTGGAACATGGGCTCAATAACTTTAGCGCGCTGTGATTGTCGCAAAGTACCGTTCCGTCTCCCAGACGAAGATCCAGAACAGCAGTGGGGAACTGAAGTCGAGGATGGGGACACCATCCTCATCATAGACTTCAAAGAAGCCTTTCACATGCAAGCGGTGGGGCATAAAGCCAATAACTTAGCAGCCAAGGCCAATGAGGGAAAGAAAGTAAAATTGTTCGAGGAAATTGTTCCCGAACATTATTGGGACTTCATCAATGTTTTCGCCAAAGAAAACTTTGATGAACTCCCCCCTCGCAAGCCCTGGGACCATGCCATTGAGCTCATCCCCAATGCCAATGCCAGCCTAGACTGCAAGATATATCCGTTGAATCCAAAGGAACAGGAGGAATTGGATAAATTCCTCGATGAAAACCTGGCTACCAGCCGAATTTGACCCTCCAAATCCCCAATGGCATCTCCCTTTTTCTTTGTCAAGAAAAAGGATGGAAAACTGTGGCCAGTACAAGACTACCGCAAACTTAATGAGATAACCATCAAAAATCGCTATCCTCTACTGCTTATCTCAGACCTTATAGATAAGCTAAAGGATGCGAGGTATTTCACTAAGCTAGACGTCCATTGGGGATACAACAATGTTCGAATCAAGAAAGGGGACGAGTTCAAAGCCGCATTCTGCACTAACCGAGGGCTCTATGAGCCCCTGGTTATGTTCTTTGGGTTAACCAATTCACCTGCCATGTTCCAGTGGATGATGAATGATATCTTTAAAGATCTCATTGTCCAAGGAAAGGTCACCATTTATTTGGATGACATCCTCATCTTCACCAAGGACAAGGCAGAACACCAAAGAATCATGCGGGAAGTCCTAAAGATTCTGCGCAAGAACAAGTTGTTCTTGAAAGCAGAAAAGTGCGAGTTCAAGGTACTCGAAACGGAGTACCTCGGAGTCATTCTCAGTGAAGGATCCGTCAAAATGGACCCAGTAAAAATCGCTGGTATCATGGACTGGCCGGCACCCTCCAAGAAACAGGAACTACAATCCTTCCTAGGATTCACCAACTTCTACCGACAATTTATCTGGCACTATAGTGCAATCGTCAAACCAATGACAAAACTCACAGGAAAGAACCCTTGGACATGGGGAAAGGAGCAACAAGAGGCGTTTGAGGAACTCAAACATCAATTCACAACAGGAGTCGTTTTGGCGATGCCAAATGACTACAACAAGTTTCGCTTGGAGGTGGACTCCAGCGAAGGAGCAATCGGGGCCATCCTGTCACAGGAACAGGAAGGAAAATGGCACCCAATTGCATTCCTATCGAAATCCCTTTCCGTGACAGAACGGAATTACGAGATTTACGATAAGGAATTACTAGCGATAATGATCGCCTTGGAGGAATGGCAACATTATCTCATGGGTGCCCATCAAGCTTTCGAAATCTGGACGGATCACTCAAACCTGCAATACTTCCGCAAGCCTTAGAAACTCAACTGCAGACAGGCGCGGTGGGTCACTGAGCTAGTGGAATACCACTTCACGCTCAACCACAAACTGGGAGCGTCCAATAGGAAAGCCGACCATGACCAAGGCAAGAAGGACAATGACAATATTGTCCTCTTGAAGCCAGAGTTCTTCCGCACCCTGATAATGCCAGTGGAGGAAGAAATTCATGGCAAAATTTGAAGAGCAACAAGCAATCACCAACGGTGGGACCAAGGGATCGCTTCAAGCCTCAACCACAAGAAGGGGGTCATTGAGAAAGACCACCTTCTATTCTACAATGGGCGTATCTATGTTCCCCATGACCACACCCTACAGGGGGAACTCATCTCCCATCACCACGATCATGTCTCTGCCAGACACCCGGGCATCAAAAAAACCAGAGAATTAGTCTTAAGAGACTACTGGTGGCCCAAAATGTGAAGAGATGTGGAAACTTATGTGCGAGGATGCGAGGCATGTCAGAGGACAAAAACTGATACGCAGCGGAAAGCAGCTCCGCTACATCCCAACGCTGTACCATTGTGACCTTAGGAACATATCTCGGTTGACATGATTACCAGATTTCCAGAATCCAAAGGCTACGATGCAGTACTAGTCATTGTAGACCGATTCTCGAAATACATCATGCTAATTTCATGCATGAAGGAACTCTCGTCAAGTGGGTGGGCCAAAATCCTACGCGATGAAATTATTTGTCGATTTGGAGTCACCCCCTCCAAAGTCATCTCGGATTGAGGCCCACAATTTGTCTCAAAGTTCATCACCGAGCTATACGCAATGATGAATATTCAAGGGAACCCGTCAACAGCTTATCACCCTCAGACGGATGGACAAACGGAACGGGTTAACCAAGAACTCAAAAAATACCTTTGAGTCTTTGTTAACCACAAACAGGACGACTGGAGCGAATGGCTGCAGTGGGCAGCATTCGCTCACAACAACTGCCAACACTCTGCAACGGGCTTTTCTCCCATCAAAGTAGTCTACAGACAAGATGGGAAAATTCGCCCAACCACGGTGAGGCAGTCGGAAACACCATCGGTAACTGACTTCGTCGAAAGCCTCCAGAGAGTGTGCAAGCAAGCGGAAGACTCTCTGAATAAAGCCGCCGAAGTTATGAGAAAGACTTACGACAAACACACTCACCCTGCACAGGAGTACCAACCAGGAGATAAAGTCTGGTTGGACTCAACCAACCTTCACCTCCCCCGACCGGCAAAAAAGCTAGGTGACAAATGCGTTGGCCCCTTCGAAGTAATCTCCAAAAAGGGGCCCTCCGCATACAAACTGAAGCTGCTGCCAGGATGGAAGATCCACAACAAGTTCAACGAACGATACCTAACCTCTGTACGTCCCCCCGGAGTTGTCCAACCAGGAAAAACCTCTGCCACCTGAGCCGGAACTCGTGGAAGGTGAAGAAGAATATGAAAGTAGAGGAACTACTTCAGGACTGCGACCACGTCGTTGGTCGAGGACACAGCCGGAGGACCATAACAGAATACTTGGTCAAATGGAAGGGATATCCAGTGGAGGAGGCTACTTGGGTCAAGAGGAGCAATCTCGCCAATGCTGAAGAACTCATCAAGGAATACGAGAACAAGGAAACCGCGTACAGGATCATGATTTGTGACACTTGGAAAACGAAGGAGGATGCATAACCATATCATCTCCTGGCTCTCCCAGCAACCGAGAGCCCAACTTTCTTCCAGTCTCGAGCAGGAATCATACCGATCCATTATCCTTTGACGAGCAGGGCTATTATTCATCGGACACGGATGAAGACGTCTTCAAAGACAAGTGTTCCAAGTCTCCTCTAACAACTCAGACCTGACCCCAGCTTCCCTCAAGAAGAACGGGCATGTCTGCTTGGAAACAAACCAAGGACTACAAATGGGATAGGGAATCTACTAACTCCCTTGACTCAGGGAGTGAGTACGTCTAAAGGACTGTCGGGATGACAGTCTTAGTTGGGGGGTATTATTACGGTTTTACCCCCTATTTTCCTATCGTATCTTATCCATTATCTCTCAGACCCCGGACCTACCTATCTTATCTCCCAGACCCATGATATTCTGCCGGCACACTCTTTACCCGGTTACCCGGCTGCCATCACCCCAGTTCACGCTGCCACCTCCCAGATGACCAGTGACCGCATGTGCCATCATGCTTCTCTTGATGGCATCATGCTTCTTAGGAGTTGGATGAGAGTCGACTGCCAGTCGAGGGCGGTCTATGGGATGCAGCCTATTCAGATGGAGTCCCCTGCAGATGCAGGTGATATGTGCTCTTTACTCTCATTTGTTGGGAGTACACTTCTTTTAGTGTCCTCACTCCTCATTCATTGAAAGACGCACTTATCTCGCTGCACATGCCCTCATAGACACTATTCTTAGTACGAGTCTAACATGTATTTAAGCTAGCCTATGCTGTGGCCTTAGACCCCAGCTTCGGCTAAGGTTATATATCCTAACTCTACAAGCTCTTGCTTTCACTATAAAGTGATGCCTAACTTCTCACAATCTACCAACGCCTCTCTAACACTGAATCACAAACGCGAGTGA